>NW_012118043.1:4015980-4019533 GCF_000951035.1 Colobus angolensis palliatus
CTGCGGTGGGGACGCGCTGGGCTCCTCGAGCCCGCAGCAGCTTCCTTCGCTCAGCTGAGGTGAACCAGCTAGTCTTCCCTTTCCACACCGAGCGTACTGGGTTTGAGGTAATTAAGCAAATATGGAGCAGTATGCTAATTGCGTCTCTGACGACTTAATGTTTAGTCGAAACCCTTTGTGGAATTGTCCAGCTATTTCATATTCTGGTGCACTATACTTAAAGCACAATGGAGAGCCCCGCCACGCCACCAGACTTGTGGGTTTGTATGTTGTACTCATTTTAGCCTGGAAATGAACTCTCATTTATAAAGGCTATATATATAATTATATTATGTTTAAATAATTTATACAAATATATAAATTTTTATTTCCATATTATTTGGGGAACAGGTGGTGTTTGTAAGTTCTTTAGTGATTTGTGAGATTTTGGTGTACCCATCACCGAGCAGTATACACTGAACCTAATTTGTAGTCTTTTATCCCTTACCCCCTCCCCAACCTTTCCCCCTGAGTCCCGAAAGTCCATTGTGTCATTACTATGCCTTTGCATCCTCAAAGCTTGTCTCCCACTTATGAGTGAGAACATACGATGTTTGGTTTACCATTCTTGAGTTACTCCATTTAGAATAATAGTCTCCAATCCCATCCAGGTTGCTGCGAATGCCATTTATTCATTCCTTTTTATGGCTGAGTAGTATTCCATCGTATTTTATATATATGTGTGTGTGTGTGTGTGTGTATATATATATATATATATATCTCACAGTTTCTTTATCACTCATTGATCAATGGGCATCTGGATTGGTTCCACATTTTTGCAATTGCAAATTGTGCTGCTATAAACATGCATGGGCAAGTATCTTTTTCGTGTGATGACTTCTTTTCCTCTGGGTAGATACCCAGTACTGGGATTACTGAATCAAATGGTAGTTCTACTTTCAGTTCTTTAAGGAATCTCCCCCCACTGTTTTCCACAGTGGTTGTACTAGTTTACATTCCCACCAGCAGTGTGGAAGTGTTTCCTTTTCACCGCATCAACACCAACATCTATTTTTTTTTTATTTTTTGATTATGGCCATTCTTGTGGGAGTAGGGTGGTATGGCATTGTAGTTTTGACTTGCAATTCCCTTATCATTAGTATTTGATGAGCATTTTTTCATGTTTGTTGGCCATTTCTGTATCTTCTTTTGAGAATTGTCTATTCATGTTTTTTTGTTTTTTTGTTTTTTCTTGAGACAGTTTCGCTCGTGTTGCCCAGGCTGGAGTGCAATGGCGCAATCTCGGCTCACCGCAACTTCCGCCTCCCGGGTTCAAGCGATTCTCCTGCCTCAGCCTTCCGAGTAGCTGATATTACAGGCATGCACCACCACACCAGGCTAATTTTGTGTTTTTAGTAGAGACTGGGTTTCTCCATGTTGGTCAGGCTGGTCTCAAACTCCCGACCTCAGGTGATCCCCCCCGCTTCGGCCTCCCAAAGTGCTGGGATTACAAGCATGAGCCCCCGCTCCCAGCTCTTTTCATGTTTTTAGCCCAGTTTTTGTTAGGATTGTTTGTTTTTTTCTTGATGATTTGTTTGAGTTCGTTGTAGATTCTGGAAGGTAGTCCTTTGTCAGATGTATAGATTGTGAAGATTTTCTCCCACTCTGTGGGTTGTCTGTTTACTCTGCTGTTCCCTTTGCTGTGCAAAAGCTCTTTCATTTAATTAAGTCCCAGCTATTTATCTTTCTTTTCATTGCATTTGCTTTTGGGTTCTTGGTCATGAAATCCTTGCCTAAGTCAATGTCTACAGAGGGGTTTTCCAATGTTATCTTCTAGAATTTTTATGGTTTCAGGTCTTAGATTTAAGTTCTTGATCCATCTTGAGTTTATTTTTGTATAAGGTGAGAGATGCAGATCCAGTTTTATTCTCCTACATGTGGGTTGCCAATTATCCCAGCACCATTTTTTGAATAGGGTGTCCTTTCCCCCACTGTGTGTTTTTGTTTGCTTTGTCGAAAATCAGTTGGTTGTAAGTATTTGGATTTATTTCTGGATTCTCTATTCTGTTCCATTGATCTATATGCCTATTTTTATACCAGTACCATGCTGTTTTGTTGACAGTAGCCTTATAGTGTAGCTTGAAGTAAGGTAATGTGATGTCTCTAGATTTGTTTTTTTGATTCATCTTGCATTGGCTATGCAGACTCTTTTTTGGTTCCATATGAATTTTAGGATAGTTTTTTCTAGTTCTCTGAAGAATGATGGTGGTATTTTGATGGGAATTGCATTGAATTTGTAGATTGCCTTTGGCAGTATGGTCATTTTCACAATATTGATTCTAGCCATCCATGAGCATGGGATGTGTTTCCATTTGTGTCGTCTGTGATTTCTTTCAGCAGTGTTTTGTAGTTTTCCTTGTAGAGGTATTTCACCTTCTTTGTTAGGTATGTTCCTTTTTTTTTTTTGCAGCTATTGTAAAAGGAATTGAGTTCTTTGTTTGATTCTCAGCTTGGTTGCTGTTGATGTATAGGCAGGCTACTGATGTGTGTACATTAATTTTGTATCCTGAAACTTTGCTGACTTCTTTTATCAGTTCTAGGAACATTTTGGAGAAGTCTTTAGGGTTTTCTAGATATACAATCATATCATCAGGAAACAGCAACAGTTTGACTGCCTCTTTACTGACTTGGATGCCCTTTGTTTCTTTCTCTTGTCTGATTGCTCTGCCTGGGACTTCCAGTACTATGTTGAAGAGGAGTGGTGAGAGTGGGCATCCTTGTCTTGTTCCAGTTGTCAGAGGGAATGCTTTCAACTTTTCCCCCATTCAGTATCGTGTTGACTGTGAGTTTGTCATAGATAGCTTTTATTACATTGTGATATGCCCCTTGTATGCCAGTTTTGCTGAGGGTTTTAATCATAAAAGGATGCTGGATTTTGTCAAATGCTTTTTCTGCATCTGTTAAGATGATCATGTGATTTTTGTTTTTAATTATCTTTATGTGATATATCACATTCATTGACATGCATGTGTTAAACCATCCCTGCAGTCCCTGGTATGAAACCCACTTGATCATGGTGGATTATCTTTTTAATATGTTGTTGGATTCAGTTAGCTAGTATTTTGGTTAAGGATTTTTACATCTATGTTCATCTGGAATATTGGTCTGTAGTTTTCTCTTTTGGTTATGTTCTTTCCTGGTTTTGGTATTAGGGTGATACTGGCTTCATAGAATGATTTAGGGAGGATTCCCTCTTTATCTTGTGGAATGGTGACATTCTTCTTTAAATGTCTGGTAGAATTCAGCTGTGAATCTGGTCCTGGACTTTTTTTTATTGGTAATTTTTTTTTTTATTACTGTTTCAATCTTGCTGCTTGTTATTGGTCTGTTCAGAGTATCTAATTCTTCCTGATTCAAGCTAGGTGGGTTGTATCTTTACAGGAATTTATCCATCTCCTCTAGGTTTTCTAGTTTATGTGTGTAAAGGTGTTCATAGTAGCCTTGAGTGATCTTTTGTGGTTCTGTGGTGTCAATTGTAATATCTCCGATTTCATTTCTTTTTTTTTTTTTTTTT
>NW_012118043.1:4020453-4023208 GCF_000951035.1 Colobus angolensis palliatus
GCTAATTTTTTGTATTTTTTTAGTAGAGATGGGGTTTCACTGTGTTAGCCAGGATGGTCTCGATCTCCTGACCTCATGATCTGCCCACCTTGGCCTCCCAAAGTACTAGGATTAAAGGCATGAGCCACCGTGCCCGGCCTGTTTCATTTGTCTTTTGTATTTTTGTTTTTTCAGTTGCAATTCCATTTAGTTCTGCTCTGATCTTATTTCCTTTCTTCTGCTGGGTTTGAGTTTGATTTGTTCTTGTTTCTGTAGTTTATTGAGGTATGACATTAGATTGTCTATTTGTGCTCTTTCAGACTTTTTGATGTAGGCATTTAGGGCCATGAGCTTGCCTCTTAGCATCACCTTTGCTGTATCCCAGAGGTTTTGATAGGTCATGTCACTATTGTTGTTCAGTTTGAATAATTTTTTAATTTCCATCTTGATTTTAAATTTGACCCAATCGTCATTCAGAAGCAGGTTATTTAATTTCCATGTATTTACATGGTTTTGAAGGTTCCTTTTGGAGTTGATTTTCAGTTTTATTCCACTGTGGTCTGAGAGACTGCTTGATATAATTTTAATTTTCTTAAATTTATTGAGGTTTGTTTTGTGGCCTATCATATGGTCTATCTTGGAGAAGTCACGCGCTGATGAATAGAATGTATATTCTGCAGTTTTGGGGTAGAATGTTATGTAAACATCTGTTAAGTCCATTTGTTCCAGGGTGTAGTTTAAATCCATTTTTTCTTTGTTGACTTTCTGTCTTGATGACCTGTCTAGTGCTGTAAGTGGAGTATTGAAATTCCCCACTATTAATTGTGCTGTTGTCTATCTTATTTCTTAGGTCTGGTAGTAATTGTCATATAAACTTGGGAGCTCCAGTGTTAAGTGCATATATATTTAGGATTGTGATATTTTCCTATTGGACAAGGCCTTTTGTCATTATATAATATCCCTCTTAATCTTTTTAAACTACAGTTAAAGTTTGTTTTGTCTGATATAAAAATAGCTATTCCTCCTTGCTTTTGGTGTCCATTTGCATGGAATGTCTTTTTCCACCCCTTTACCTTAAGTTTATGTGAATCCTTATATGTTAGGTGGGTCTCTTGAAGGCAGCAAATAGTTTGTTGATGGATTCTTATCCATTCTGCAATTCTGCATCTTTTAAGTGGAGCCTTTAGATTATATACATTCAATGTTAGTATTGAGATATGAGGTGCTGTTCCATTCATTGTGCTATTTGTTGCCTGTATACCTTGGGTTTTTTTTTTTTATTGTATTTTTGTTATATAGGTCCTGTGAGATTGATGCTTTAAAGAGGATCTGTTTTGATGTGCTTCCAGGATGTTTTTCAAGATTTAGAGCTCCTTTTAGCAGTTCTTATAGTGCTGGCTTGATAGTGGTGAATTCACTCAGCATTTGTCTGAAAAAAACCATATCTTTCCTTCATTTGTGAAGCTTAGTTTCGCCGGATACAAAATTTTTGGGTGATAATTGTTTTGTTTAAGAAGACTGAAGATAAGGCCCCAGTCCCTTCTAACTTGTAGGGTTTCTTCTGAGAAATCTGCTGTTAATCTGATAGATTTTCCTTTGCAGGTTACCTGGTGCTTCTGCCTCATAGCTCTTAAGATTCTTTCCTTCATTTTAACTTTTGATAACCTGATGACAGTGTGCCTAGGTGATGATCTTTTTGCGATGAATTTCCCAGGTGTTCTTTGAGCTTCTTGTATTTGGATGTCTGGGTCTTTAGCAAGGCTGGGGAAGTTTTCCTCAATTATTCCCCGAAATATATTTTCCAAACTCTTAGATTTCTCTTCTTCCACAAGAATGCCAATTATTCTTAGGTTTGGTTGTTTAACATAATCCCAGACTTCTTGGAGGCTTTGTTCATTTTTTCCTTATTCTTTTTTCTTTGTGTTTGTTGGATTGGATTAATTTGAAAACCTTGTCTTCGAGCTCTAATGTTTTTTCTTCTGCTTGTTCTATTATATTGCTGAGACTTTCCAGAGCATTTTGTATTTCTCTAAGTGCATCCATTGTTTCCTGAAGCTTTGATTGTTTTTTATTTATGCTATCTATTTCACTGAAGGTTTCTCCCTTCATTTTTGTTGTTGTTGTTGTTTCTTTGTTTGTTTGGTTTTTCTTTTTTTTTTAGTAGAGGTGGGGTTTCGCCATGTTGCTCAGGCTGGCCTTGAACTCCTGGCCTCAAGTGATCCACCCACTTCGGCCTCCCAAAGTGCTAGGATTACAGGTATGAGCCACCATTCCTGGCCTCCCTTCATTTCCTCTATCATTTTTTTGATTTCTTTAAATTGGGCTTCACCTTTCTCTGGTGCCTGTTTGATTAGCTTAATAACTGACCTTCTGAATTCTTTTTCAGGTAAATCAGGGATTTCATCTTGGTTTGGATCCATTGCTGGTGAGCTAGCATGATTTTTTGGCGGGGCCAGTTAAAGAGCCTTGTTTTGTCATATTACCGGAATTGTTTTTCTGGTTCCTTCTCATTTGGGTAGGCTATGTCTGAGGGAAGGTCTAGGGCTCAAGGCTGCTGTTCAGATTCATTTGTCCCATGGGGTGTTCCCTTGATGTTGTACTCTCCCCCTTTTCCTAGGGATGTGGCTTCCTGAGAGCCAAGCTATAGTGACTGTTCTCTCTCTTCTGGATCTAGCCACCCAGCAAGTCTATCAGGCTCTGGGCTGGTACTGGGATTGTCTGCACTGAGTCCTATGATGTGAACCATCTGCAGGTCTCTCGAGGCTGTGTGTGTGTG
>NW_012118043.1:4023598-4065437 GCF_000951035.1 Colobus angolensis palliatus
GCCCGGCCTCTTTTTCTTTCTTTTTTTTTTTTTTGAGATGGAGTCTCACACCATCGTTCTGGCTGGAATGCAATGGCGCAATCTCGGCTCACTGCAACCTCTGCCTCCTGGGTTCAAGTGATTCTCCTGCTTCAGCCTCCTGAGTAGCTGGGATTACAGGCGCCTGCCACCATGCCCAGCTAATTTTGTGTATTTTTAGTAGAGATGGGGTTTCACCATGTTGATCAAGCTGGTCTTGAACTCCTGACCTCGTGATCTGCCCGCCTCAGCCTCCCAAAGTGCTGGGATTAGAGGCATGGGCCACCATACGTGGCCGAGGCTGTATATTTTTTTAACAACTAGTTTGTGATCTGAAATTGGCATAAGATTCCTGTTGTCACACATGCAATTAATTTAAAGGTACGGACATGTAACTATTGGATAAGTTTGTTGTCACGTTTATTAATCTGATTTTAAAAGAGATCTGTTATTTGGGCAAGAATGGAATGAAGCTCAATAAGTGCTCCTTCCTTCCTGTCTTCTTCCCAGAGGGTCTTGCTGTGTGGCCCAGGCTAGAGTGCAGTGGCACGATCATAGCTCATTGCAGCCTCAACTTTCTGGGCTCCAGCAATCCTCCCACCTCAATTTTCTGAGTAGCTGGAACCAGAAGCACAGGCCACGACACCTGGCTAACTTTTTAGTTTTTTTGTAGACAAGGGGTCGCACTGTGTTGCCCAGTTTGGCCTTGAACTCCTGGATTCAAGTGCCCCCCGACACCTTGACCTCCCAAAGTGCTAGAATTAGAGGCCTGAGTCATTGTACCCTGCCAAATAATTTATTTTTAACCAAACTTTTAAATTATTATTACCATTATAGAGTTGCTATTGTCTTCTGCTTTTAAAAGGTAATGGAGGAGAAACTGGAAATTATGCCTCTTGATTAATTCCTATTGCTTCCCATAATCATATAGAAAAATCTAAATTGTGCCTTTAAAGTTTTAGGTTTTTAAGAGAATACATAAATTTGCTTCAGAGTACCTTATATTTGGGGGAAATACTCCCTATCCTGTTCAGGCTGGTATGTTCCATCCCTGTCTCAGCCAACACTTTAACTCCCGAAATTTCCTAAATAAAACTTTCTCATAATTCAAAGTCTTTGTTAGATCTTCTCTAAGAGGCCTTAGCAGACTGTATTTTCTTTTTTTTTTTTTTTTTTTTTTTTAGACGGAGTCTCGCTCTGTCGCCCAGGCTGGAGTGCAGTGGCTGGATCTCAGCTCACTGCAAGCTCTGCCTCCTGGGTTTATGGGCCATTCTCCTGCCTCAGCCTCCCGAGTAGCTGGGACTACAGGCACCCGCCACCTCGCCTGGCTAGTTTTTTTGTATTTTTTTAGTAGAGACGGGGTTTCACTGTGTTAGCCAGGATGGTCTCGATCTCCTGACCTCGTGAGCCGCCTGCCTCGGCCTCCCAAAGTGCTGGGATTACAGGCTTGAGCCACCGCGCCCGGCCAGCAGACTGTATTTTCAAACATTTTCATATATTTACTTCAAAACTGTTGATAATCTATTGCGTTTGTTTTCTATCTTATCTCTAGTAGATGGTAAATCTTCCTCATTTTGTAATCTTTAATACAGTTCCAAGTTTGTTTATTTGGTAGAATGTCAAGATTGTTCATTGTAAATTTGTGGCCAGTGAACAGTGGCACATGTTTGTATTTATGCGTGTGTAAATCTGTAGTGCAGCACAATTTTTAGTTAGCAGAAAAACACTAACCCTGATGTACCCAAAATTTCGTGTTTGAGGGAAAAAATTTAGATGGCTCAGAACTATGTCGCACATGTGATATAGCAGGAGAGCAAGTGAGATAGAGCGCCATGTAGATACAGCTTCACTTTAATCTGAGACATTTGCAAGTTGCTGGACTTAGGTGATTCTTTATCCAGAGGACTCCCGTAGGGGCTGGATTAATTTCTAAGACTGGGGAATCCCAACCTACTTTAGTAGATAATCCTAGGAGGCCTTTCAAAGTGTTGGGGGTTGGGGGACTGTTCCTACTTCAATCTAAGCCAATGTGGCAACTGCACCCTGTTCTTCAGAAGTCTTTTTGGATCATCTCAGATGCAGAAATCCTTTCTTACCTCTCTGATACACTTTTGGTTGTTTTTAAGAGACAGCGTCTTGCTGTGTCACCCAGTCCTCCCACCTTAGCCTCCCAAGTAGCTAGGAGTACAGGTGCACACCACCACACCCATCTAATTAAAAAAAAAAATTGAAGGCTGGGCCCAGTGGCTCATGCCTGTAATCTCAGCACCTTGGGAGGCCAAGGTGGGCAGATTGTTTGAGGTCAGGAGTTTGAGACCAGCCTGGCCAACATGGTGAAACCCTGTCTCTACTAAAAACACACAAAAAAACTGGCCAGGCATGGTGACACAAACCTGTAATCCCAGCTACTCAGGAGGCTGAGGCACGAGAATCACTTGAACCCGGGAGGCAGAGGTTGCAGTGAGCCGAGATCGTGCAACTGCACTCCAGCCTGGGAGACAGAGTGAGACTCCGTCTCAAAAAAAAATTAAAATTTTGTAGCAAGAGTCTGTGTTGCCCAGGCTGATCTCAAACTCCTGGCCTCAAGCAGTCCTCCCACCTTGGCCTCCCAAGGTGCTGAGATTATAGGCATGAGCCACTGTGCCTGGTCTGGTACACTCTTTATCCAGCATAAATTGGGGTATTTTAACATAATCTATGCCGTCTATCAGTTTTTTCTACACAGGCGATACAGAGACCAGTGGTAGAGTTATGATGAACAATAGCATCCAAGATTCAGAAGCAGCATATTACTTCAAGCAGCTTACCCAAACCACGTATACAAAAGAGCAGTCATGACTTCAGTCAGAGAAGAAAAAAAAAATCCAGATTTAGATCTAGTCCTACAATAACCTAGACCCCATCTCCATCTCTAGACTCTGCCTCTTCCTCAGTACTCTCAGGTCACGTTTGCCTGTTTGTCTTCTAGGATGCCTACAGGACTGCCTGCCTCGAGTTCTTTACATTTGTTCTCTCTGCTGAACACTCATAGCACAAATATCCTTAGAGAGACCTTCCATGTCCACCCCAATACAAATAATCTCCACCCCATTTCCCAAGTCAGTCTATATCACGTTACCCTATGTTATTTCTTCTTCTGCATTATCACTATCTAAAATTCCTATTTACAAATTGTCTCTCTACTAGGATATGATACATGGATATGATACATGAGGTCAGGGGACTTCATCTGTATTTTTCTCAGCTGAATTCCCAGTGTATAGCATAGTATCTGGATCAGAATAGATGATAAATTTGTGAATGGATTGATTCACCTGAATTATTTCAGCGCAAACTAAATTGTAGTAATCACACAGTTGGTTTTTAATAATTATTCATATTTAAGAACATACCCTCATCTTCAAAGAAATTATCAAAAACAAATTTTTTTTGTTGTTTTACTAACTCATTTAGGAACTGTTTTCTGGAAAATAAGTTTATGCTAGATTAATTTTCAAGGCTGAATATTTTTCTTCAAATGAAATAAATACAAACACATTTCTATATACACAGCATTTTTATTAAATATACTCTGTGAGAAAAAGAACACCCTAAAAGTGCCAGATTTCATGTAAATCCAATAACTTAGTAAATACAATGGTGAAAAAAAAATCAGAGGGAAACATAATTTAAATAATCTTATAAAAGAGCAAGAACATATCTTAATCTTCATATAAGAAAACAATCATCAAAATATAAAAGGGAAAGAAATCTCTTTTGTAGAAGAATATATTTCAAAATTCCACCTGATCATTTCATTTAACAAATTCTATTCTAAACACATGGGCAGTCTCACTCTTACCAACATATATGTTTAAATTAATGGTAGAAGGGGAATTTAGAATACTCATTCACACTGGAATAAAGTGACATTTTTGTTGCACAACAAAACAGTATTGCTCACGCACTAAGAGTGAAAGATGGAGGAAGTAGATTTCTGGCTTCAATTGTTAGCAGCAGAAATGGATTAATGCTAAAACTTTAGGAAAAAAATAGGGCCAAGCTGTAGCGATTTCCAAGTAACACAAACATTAACCAAACATTGCCAATTTGTAATGGGCTACGAAGAAACAAATGAAAATACTCTACATTAATATAGCTTTATGTTACTTTCTATTAAAAATATTCAGTGGGCATATTCTAAATTATATAGGGCTTCTATAGAGACCTAAACTAGCAAGTATAATATGAAGCTAACAGGATAGTGTCAACATATCTTGGGATGTTCTAGCCAATGTTTGGCTACAAGTATTTGGAAGGAGTCAAATAACTATATGCACATTCAAAATGAATACTTATAAAAAGAAATCTTAATGTATCTGATATCCACAAACTGAAAAGTGTTACACATGTTGTGGGAGAAAAATACTGATGATTGGCTGAATGACCAATTATACATACCACTTATGAAAAGCTGGGTGATACAGGTGCAAAAAATATATATATGCACACATGTATCTCTAATAACATCCTACCAACATATATATGTTGCATGACATAGTTAAAGCTGTATTACCAAACTAGGATATGTAAGGTATCAATGTAGTTAAAATTAAATTTTAAGTAAAAAGCTGCTGCTACTTAAGAGAGTGAACTTTGGGGTTTATTCAAGAATTAGTTCTCATATATAAAAAGTTTGATATTAATAAACAATTCTTGTCACCAGAACATTTTAGACAGTATAGAAACTTACAGAAAAGTGTTTTTGGACCACTTTAAATAGTTGGAGGAAGCAAATAAAAGGATTAAACTGGATTATAAGTATGAATGCATTTATGATCAAAATTAACACACAAAAAAACAAAACACATTTCACAGCAGAACCTGCAAAAACTTTTGTATTCATCTTTTCTGAACCATAAAAAAGAATTAGTCTTAATATGACTTTTAAGCAACAAAAATAATTTAATCACGAAGTATCAGCTTGATTATGAATATATTTTATTATCTTTAGCAGTTGGTAAATTAACTGTGTTATCCAAAAAGGCTGACCAGCTCTAACTAGTATGAACAGGATATTGAATTCATTAATGAATATATAACTATTTTGAACATACAAATAATCTCTGGTTTTACACACCCACTACATTTCAGTATCCTGTAAACTGTGAGGCATACAATATGTTTAATGTGGCAGAAAATCATATGAAATTATTATTTTATTCTGTTCAGTCCTTTTCCCATTAAGCATGCAAACACCGTCATAACCATCTTTGGTTTTACTTCTACGAGGTCATCAGGTAATGCATATATCCGGGCACCGATCTTCCGAGCAACTGAAATGGCATATCTTGAAGAGACAAGAAAAATATCTTGGTGTTATCCACTGTGTTTTCACTTAACATATTTTAACAAAAGAGTGAAATATTGTGACAAGATTAGTTTTACGAAAAGGTTAAGTTTGTGAGTCTTAAATCATATTCCCCATACAAGTTATATTTAAAAATACGAATTTTAAGGGCATAGTAACCTTTCCTATAAGGATTTTAGAGAATTAAAGGGCCACTGTGTTCTAATATAAACCATAAAGGCTTACTTAGCATTGTTCAGCTTGTCCTCATCAGATAAGTTTTCTCTCCTGATCATTTCTTGACGAACTGCATTTGGTGCAATGGCATCTATTAAATCTAGAACAGGTAAACTTGTGCTTATAGATTTATCCTAGAAAACAAAGCATAGATGAACATTCATAAACTTCTGACCTTTAATTTTCATTATTTTCAGACTCTTCTGATCATATAACTGAAGGCAATCTATAAATTCTTTGTACCTAACCTAACGTTCAGCTTTTCTGCAACCAGCACACATAAATAAACCATTTAAAATATACTTTTCCTTAAATCTTTACATAGAGTTGTCAGCATACCTGAATAAGGTTTGTAGACGTGATAGCTCCTAAGTATGCTAACTATAGTTTCTATTCTGTAATTTGAAAGGGAGTAGATGAATTTTTAATTAACAATTTTTAAATTCTACTCATATATTTCTTAGACCATAAATCCCAAAGCCTTCCCTTAATATTTTTCAGAAAGAAAAATGAAATAGCGAAAGGGAACATTTACAAAGACATTGTTCTTGTTGTTTTACATGTTTTAGTTTATTTAATCCACCTTTTAAACCCTAGCATATTGATAGTAAAGGAATTCTTTTTTAAAAAAAGATGAAGAACAGGAAGTTCCTAAGATAGCTCAAATGACTTGTTTACACAACCAGTAAATACAGAACTGGTATTTGAACCCATGACAGTCTGACTCTAAAATGCCCAAGAGTCTCTCCATTTTGAAGTTACCACCAAGGCAAGCTAAAAATGGACAACTAAATTGTAGTGAATAGTGCATTGCAGATGAAATCAGACATCCTGGTCTGAACTGATTTTTACCACTTCTCAGTACTTGAACAAATTATTTGTTCTCTCTCTCAGCTTGAGTAGTGGCCACCACTGCTTGCCTACCCGGAATCTACCCACTCTTTACTTCTTCTATACAAATAGAACCCATATGTTTGCTCTATACCCATACCTCCTTCACATAGACATAAGCTTCAAGGAAAGCCGACATTCACAGTTCCAGGAGTGAATCTAAATTAACCTAGGTCAAGCATTCTCAATGGAGGCAGAGTGGTAACCTTTTTTATGTATAAAGCATACAGTGCATGAACAGGTATACAGTGTATCTCTGCATTAAAATTTCATGGGAGAGAGACAAAAAGGGAAAAAATGTCTAAAAATATTCCTTAGAGGATAATTTTCTTTTAAGGTTTCAAAACACTGGTCTAAGCCAAATAGAGGAATCCTATTCTATTACCACAGTGATTTAATTTGGGCCTATGTTATGGAAAGCCAGCAACCCCTCCTCCTGGATGTGAATGGCAGATGAAACCTCTGTCACAAGCAGCAACTATCCTATGATCAAAAGGAAAACCAGCTTTAGGGTGAAGCTGGCACATTAGATGGCAAAGCAGAGATGGGAAAAAAAAATCGAGTTCCGAATGACATTCTTCAATTATTGGTTCAACCAATCCAGAAGTCTACCCTACCTCTGGATTACTGTTATTGTGGTCAATACCTTTCCTTTCAGTTTAGACCACTTGAAATTGGGTTTCTGTTACTTGAAGCCAGAGCACCCTTTCCTAATCCCTAAAGTAGAATGTCATAGGATTCTTAGGAATACTGAGGTGGTATAGGTGAAAGCATCTAGTATAGGCTCTAGCCAAATGTCAGTTCTTAGTCAATATCTAATGAAACAATTTGAAGCCATGTGAAGAAGAGTAACAGGCTTCTTTGAACCACGATCAGCCACTTCATTTATTACTTTTTTTTTTTTTTTTTTTTGACACGGAGTCTCACTCTGTTGCCCGGGCTGGAGTGCAGTGGCGTGATTTTGGCTCACTACAAGCTCTGCCTCCCGGGTTCTGGCCATTCTCCTGCCCCAGCCTCCTGAGTAGCTGGGACTACAGGCGCCCGCTACCATGCCTGGCTAATTTTTTTTGTATTTTTAGTAGAGATGGGGTTTCACCATGTTAGCTAGGATGGTCTCAATCTCCTGACCTCGTGATCCACCTACCTTGGCCTCCCAAAGTGCTGGGATTACAGACGTGAGCCACCGTGCCCGGCCTCATTTATTAATTTTACAAAAATTTATAGTCTTACTAGGAATGTTCATTTTATGATACAGATCTTTGGGCAGGGGTAATATTCTTATTAGGAATGTACATTTTATGATATAGATCTTTGGGCAGGGGTAAGGGTAAAAATAATTAGGTCCTTTAAGTCTATCTGATGCTGGTAATCTGGATCTGCTTTTCGTATCTTCTCTGTTTCTGAGAAATTATCATACCTGTTTGCTCAATATATCTGCAGACCACCTACATGAAAATTATGTGGGGTACTTGTTAAAAGTGCAAATCTAGCTCCACTCAAACTAATGTCAGGTTATCTATGAATGAGGCTGAGAATCTACATTTTTAATAAGCTCTCTAGATGACTCTAAATGTGTACTGTATTATACTTTCTAAAAATAATATTTATTTCATTCTAGAATAAATTTTAATTTCTATGGGCTTATCTTTCATATATTTATGATTAATTTTTTAAAAGACAAGTGACTTAATTGTGCTATAATTTGATTCCTTATTTATATATTTGTGTTATTTTAAATATTTCATTTAGATTTAGGAAACAAGTATTTTTCCCACCCATTTTCTTATGAGTTACTTTGGGTAAAGCTTCTACTGAGTTGAATGAAAAATTTAAGTTTCTAAAGATTGTATCAGATCTCTTATCTTCTTGTTTTCGATAAAATAGCCCTGTCTTCCAAATCCTCTAATTCGTACATTATCAGTGAAAGACATTTTACTTTTGCAAAGGGAAAGGGGTTACAGTGAAAACCCTTAGGTTAGTATATAAAGACATTTCCATTATTTTTCCTTTTATTTCCTTAAGTTAATCATAAAGAAATGACCTCAGCAAAAAGAATTTCATTATCTTAATCTAGAATTACCTAGAGCTTGATTTTCAAGATAATGGTTTTTCCCTTTATTTGATACATATTAGAACATTTCATTCCACTGCTGTTTCTGTCATTTTATTTATTTATTTATTTTTTGAGACGGAGTCTTGTTCTGTCGTCCAGGCTGGAGTGCAGTGGCCGGATCTCAGCTCACTGCAAGCTCCGCTTCCCCGGTTCACGCCATTCTCCGGCCTCAGCCTCCCAAGTAGCTGGGACTACAGGCACCCGCCACCTTGCCCAGCTGGTTTTTTGTATTTTTTAGTAGAGACAGGGTTTCACCCTGTTAGCCAGGATGGTCTCGATCTCCTGACCTGGTGATCCACCCGTCTCGGCCTCCCAAAGTGCTGGGATTACAGGCTTGAGCCACCGCGCCTGGCCCCTCTGTCATTTTAAAAAATAAAAGTGGAAAGGCCGGGCATGGTGGTTCAGGAGGCTGAGGCAGGAGAATTGCCTGACCCTGGGAGGCGGAGGTTGAAGTGAGCTGAGATTGCACCACTGCACTCCAGCCTGGGCAACAGAGCAAGACTCCATCTCAAAAAATTTAAATAAATAAATAAATAAATGTAGAAAAACAGTGATGTGGCCACCAGACTTCCCTAAAAGGCTCAGCAGACTGCCCTGCCCCGCCACATATGATGCCCTTTATATATTAGCAATGCCAACAGCGTGGTATTTATGTGCCCTTAATATGTGCTAGGTACTGTTAAGCTCTTTACATTTTGTTAACTTTTGTAGTCTAACAACAGTCTTAGTAGATAGGGATTATTAATTTCCCCATTTTAGATATGGGGAAACTGAAGAATAGAGAAATTATTAACTTGCCCATGGTCACACAGATACTAAATGCTGAGCCAGTAGTTTATTCATCAGTAGATGTAGCCCTGCTGTTAGTATAAACTGCTAAGGTTTCTGTAAAACAGATGCCCTTCTCATGTGGTCCCACACTCCCCCCTTAGCTAATTTATATAGTATTGCTGACACCCCATACTGTGATTCTTGTTTTCTTATTTGCCACCTTCCCTGAATAGTGAGCTCTTTGAGGGCACTATGTAGCCACAGCGACTAGCAAGGCAGCTGACACAGGGCAAGCTTTGAATATTTATGTAATAAATGAGCAGTATGTTACACAGCTAATCAGTAGCTCAGCCAAGAGTCAACCCAGGACCATAAAACTCCAAAGCTTGGCTTTCCACTTGTGCGTAGACAGACCTGGATATGAAACCCAGCTGTTCTGCTTAAAAGTTGTATGACAGTAGACAGTTACTTAACTTCTCTAATGCTCACATTTTTGCTCAGTGTTTAATTAAAAGAAACAATGTGTAAAGTGCTTATTAACACAGTGACACAAAGGACTCAATAAATGGTAATTATTATTATTTGCTGATATACCACCTTCTCTATCTTCTTAGCAAGGGAAATTTATTTTGTGGCTAAAAAGGGTAAATTTGTCTTTTCTGAAATTCTTAGTTATACTGCTACCTTGATTATAATTAAAATGTTTTTTCTGCTAGTACCACTTAATATAGCCTTCAAACATAATGCCTTCTGTAGTTGGAAAAAAGCCTCCCTCACCTCAACTATGTTTTAGCATTCACTGCCTCATTTCTTTACTATTTGCGCTCTCTTTAAAGATTTTATCATTAAGCATATGCAAAATGCCAAGCACTTTTGCGATGTTTCTGCCACCTCAGTTCTAAGTAGAGCCAAACTCTCAAGTCGGCTGTTCTCTATGGTTGCTCTTCCTTAAAAGGTTTATGCACTCCCATTTCTCAACTCTTTTATTCAACTGATCACCAAGTCTGTCTTTCCAGTTTTAATATCTCCTTTCACTGCCATTTTCCTAAAATTACCTCAAATTCAAGCCTAAAACTGAATTCATCACCTTTTCCAGGAAGCAGCTGTACCTCATGACATCCCCATTTCTATTAGTGTTATCTGTTTTCCAGTTACCCGTGCCCAAAACATCAAGATTTTTGGCTCTTCCCTCCCCTCTTCTTCCCCAAATCAGGAAGCCAAATCCTAGTTCTTCTTTTGCAATAACTCATAGCTTTCTAATCTTACCATTTCCATTCCCAGCCCCAACCCCCTTATTACTTCACACCTTGAGTACTGCCTTGGATTCTTCTGCACTGTCCTTGCAGTTACACTATTCTCCCTCCCCTGTTCACCACATTCAGATTAGTATTCCTAAAATAATTGCCTTTCTTATTTACTTATCTTACTTACTTTCTTATCCCTTTACTCAATATCCTTTATTTAGGCCAAAATCCTCCACAATCTTGACCCAATTTATGTCTTGCACAGCATCCCTTAGGAACCATCCTATTTCTCCTAACTTTGAGACATGCCTTTATTCAAGATGGACTCTTCTAAGTTTGTTATCCCCCTTTCTCTCCACCAATTCAAATCCTCCCGCCATCTATGATGTTCAAATCCAGCTGTCTTTATCGGCTCTTCACTGACCATTCAATTGGAAATGATCACACTTTTCATCCACAATATTAGTTGTATTACTTGAATTTTGTCATTTACTGTATAGTATTGTTACCCTCTCAGTTATACAATCTTTGTCTTTAAAATAAATGGTGAACACTCTGAGGGCCAAATTAATTTCCTATACTTTATACCCTTTTCTTTACTTAGAAAAGTTACTTAATAGGAGCTCAATAAATATTAATTTGCTCCTAAATATTTTGTATTAGCTATATACATGCTTAATATTTTCTATAAATTAATGTGCAAATGCATATAATTTCAACATAACAATTTTAAAGAATAACTGCCAATTAGAGAATTTTATGATACAATGCCCATTGCTATTTTATATTTTTGTGTTCTATGTCTAAAACACAGAGAGACAAATCATGGATTGAAAATTACTTAAAAAAAAAAAAAAGAAGTAACAAAAACTCAGTGTCATTAGTTTCTTCCAAGATAAAAAAGGAAAAAGGAAAAAAAAAAAAAAAGCTATTGAACTAGGACTCAGGCAACATCTCTGCCAATATCCAGCTGTCCTGTTAAAACCGCGTTGGGCCTCAGTTTTTGGTAAACATGAGAAGATTGAATTGATAAATTTCTGACATTTCTTTCACTTTGTAATTAAGCATATAGAGCAAAGGCAAAGAGAGAAATAAAAATGGGTAGATATCTCTTAGGATAGCTTAGTGTTTCATCTCTTTGTACTTTATTTCAGTAAAAAAACAAATTGATTGCAGTTTTTCATACATAATAAAATCACAAACACAAGGCTCACTGAATGAATGTGTACAAGCAGACATGCTTATTTGTAGCTAACATCGGCTTGCATGCAAAAGCAAAACACAATGGAAATGCATGAAAATTAGTGGGTACATATGTACAGATTACATTTTGAGTGCTTTATGAATCATCCAGAAATGCTCGGAAGTGAGTGTTAAGTGCCATTATGAAGCCAGATGACAAGATTTTTTTCCTACCAGTTTTCTCAATTCCCACTTGAATCGGTTTGGCTGGCTCTGTTATGCCTTGGAAATGATGTCAATACAATTCTGAGACTGCTGCTAGGGAGCACAAAACATTATAGGTCCTATATAAACAATGGCTTCTTATCTTTTTCATTTGATAACTGGATTTTTTTTGGCTCTATTCTGTTTATTTTTT
This sequence comes from Colobus angolensis palliatus, assembly GCF_000951035.1. NCBI lineage: Eukaryota > Metazoa > Chordata > Mammalia > Primates > Cercopithecidae > Colobus > Colobus angolensis. The sequence goes on from NW_012118043.1 coordinate 4,035,802, forward strand.
AAGATTAGATTACCAGAGTCAGATAATATTAACCTGCATTTATACTTAACTGGACAACCAATCAAAAATTTAGTAATTCAAACAATATTTCAAGTTTACACATGCCAAATAATTAGTATGCCTAAACTCATAAATCATGTTTCTGACATACAACATTAATATAATTCTAAGCCAAACCAATGTAATTTCCAATAAAAATTCGTTTCTGGCCAGGCACAGTGGCTTACGCCTGTAATCCCAGCACTTTGGGAAGCCGAGGTGGGCAGATCACAAGGTCAGGAGATCGAGACCATCCTGGCTAACATGGTGAAACCCTGTCTCTACTAAAAACACACACAAAAAAGTTAACCGGGTGTAGTGGCGGGCGCCTGTAGTCCCAGCTACTTGGGAGGCTGAGGCAGGAGAATGATGTGACCTGGGAGGCAGAGCTTGCAGTGAGCCGAGATCGTGCCACTGCCCTCCAGCCTGGGTGACAGAGCGAGACTCCGTCTCAAAACAGAAAAAAATTCCTTCCTATACCAATGAAAAAAAAAAAAATTTAAGACTCTTGCTTACCTTGAAGCTGGAAATAGAAGTCTTTTTGTTTGCACTTTTAAGAGTCTGATTGACCCATTTAATAATAATTTCATCATTTACTTTTTCACCCTCTCCAAGATCTGATAACACATTCAATGTGTACCTGCAACAGAAAAGATATATATTTGAGACTGAAAAGGGTAAAATTTGCTTTAATTTATATCAATGCTTAGATAAATACTTAAGGAATAGTTCAGTTCTAATAAATATTTCTAATTTTAGTCTGGCATTTGCACCCAGTTACATTCCAAAGTTACAAACCTCATTAATCAAAAACAAAAACTACTACATGGTAGTTTTAAAACTTAAAGCAATTCCTTATGAAGCCATTTTTAAGAGGCATTAATAAAAGTAATAGTGTTTCTGGATATTGACCCATTTTTAAATAAAATATAATTTTAAAAAAACCATAATCAACAGTAAATCCTTTAAAAATTAAAATATTTTACATTGTATATTTCTTCTGTGTTCATTATTGTTCAAACATAGCTAAAAGTTTAGTTCAGATTACTTGTTGGAGGAAACAGGCAGTGTTGGTACCAACATATCAGCCTTTACCTTCTCATCAGCTGCCATACCAATGCCAGGGTAAGTGTTGAATTCCCTTCATTTAGGTCCTGCCCAGCAATGCCAACCAAGGAGAATTTGGCCTTGTTCTTCCCAAGTTCCACTGCATAGTTACAGTTTTCAATCTATAAATAAGTAAAAGTTGGGTATAAAACAGATTTTTAAAAATATATCTCCTAAATACGCCAGCCTAGTTCAGCCATCTGAAAAACAGTTATGATGACATCTTAAATTTATATGACCAATTTCATAATAATAACCCAGGGAAAGCAAGGACATAATTATTTCCATTTTATAGTTGAAGATATTAAAGCACTGAGTGGGTTAACCTAAATAGAGGAACAACTGGCTGGAAAGTTTTAAAATCCCCTCCCTATTCTAAAAGTCTCGACTCTCCAGGCCAGACGTGGTCACTCATGCCTGTAATCCTAGCACTTTGGGAGGCTGAGGCAAGTGGATCACCTGAGGTCAAGAGTTCGAGACCAGCCTGGCCAACATGAAACCTCATCTCTACTAAAAATACAAAAATTAGCCAGGCGTGGTGGTGGGTGCCTGTAATTCCAGCTACTCAGGGGGCTGAGGCAGGAGAATCACTTGAACCTGGGAGGTGGAGGTTGCAGTGAGCCAAGATCGCGCCATTGCCTTCCAGCCTGGGCAACACAGCAAAAACTCCGTCTCAAAAAAAAAAAAAAAAAATTCTTGACTATCCAAGATGAAATAGCTTATTAGTGGTACATCTGTGACTAAAAACCAAGGTTTCCTGCTTTCCTTTAATAGAAGTAATAGATGATGTTTTCTTTAGATTTAAATTTTTTAAAAAGGGAAGAAAGTAATTGTTTTATTAAGAATCTAACTTCATCTCCAATATTCTTTACCCAGAGCTTACTCATCCTCTAAAATTCAGCTTTTGGTCCCTTTCTTCAATAAAGGCTTAGCCTTAACTGTACCAGCTAATAATGATCTATCCTTTGCTTGAACTCCTAAGAATGCTTATTTTGTAATGCTTATGCACCATCTTCTACTTATACTTAGCCTTTTATGTGTTTCCTTTCAACAACTGTAGTATAAGCTTGTTCTAAAGGACAAAAATTTTTTCATGCACCAATCTATCCACTTCCAGCACAATGCCCTGCCTAAAGTAAGAATCTGATACATAAACACCTAATAAATTGTTTACCCTCCCCGACCACACATACATACTTCTTTCCAGTGATATAAGTCCAGCTGGGTCCTTTCTCTCATACTTTTTTTGTCTATCCTGGAGTCAATAGGTTTTTTTATCTCCATCATCTAGTGCTGTGTTTCTTACATCAGAATTTATAAATTTTTATGTATCTGAGTCTTTTTGCTCCAGTGAAATTATAAGCTCTCATAATCTTATCACCAGTAGGAACAAAAGTACTTACATTAAGTACTTTTTGGAATAAACATTTAAAAGGAGAACACTATTTTTCTTAATTTTCTTCCAAAAGTTAGTTAAGGCACCATTACAAAACAGTCTAACCTGAGGTACATAGATACATTTTTCCCAATAGTAAGAAAATATTTCCAGGAAATGTGAGACAGCTAATAAAAGAATTTGTACAAATATATGGTTATTGTTCTTTAAAAAAGAGAATCCAAATTCCCAAAGTTCAATTTACTACAAATAAAAATGGAAGATCTTTGAGCCTGCTATAACATCTGCCTGGCTCACTTCACAAATTAAATAAAATGTTTGATATGTATTCATTTTTTTAAAATCCAAGGAGAAGCTGGGTGTGGTGGCATGCCAGTAGTCCCAGCTACTTAGGTTGAGGCAGGAGGATCACTTAAGGGCAGGAGTTCAAGGCTGTAGTGGGCTATAATCACGCCTGTGAATAGCATGCACTCCAGCCTGGGCACCATAGTGAAACCCTATTTCTAAAAAAATTTTTAAGGAGTTTTTTAATGCAGAGATAATATTTCAAAAAATTGTTTGGAATCATATTAAATTATAGGCTTAGACTGCTTAAAAGAAATATATGCTATAAGAATGTTGATTTTAAAAAACAGAATAGATTCCTAATTTATGGAAAATAACATTAGCACTTGAATTACTTAACACTGTGTACAGAAGAGTAAAAAGCCAGCATATTTACCATGGACACCCATTTCAGTGGGAGAATTTTATAGCAAACTGCAGTAATCACATGTGTTTCAATGAAGAGCCATCTGCTTTACAGTTATACCAAAGTTCCTAAGAGAAATGATGGCGAGAAAGGAGTTCAGGTTGCTAGTATAGAGGCCTAAGAACATATTGATATGACCAGCATTGAAAGAGAAACTGGAAACAGGTGCTAACATAAGGGAAAGCATATATTCTATTTATTGGCAATAGTTGGTTCCAAATTTGGCAGAACACTTCTAAGAGATCTAGAGAGGTACGAAACTAGAGAAAGAATAAGAAATTAGGTTCTTAGAGGTAATCCATGTGTATGGTAGTACAGGTTGAGTATCCCTAATCTGAAAATCCAAAAATCCAAAATATTCCAAACTCTAATACTTTTTGAGCACCAACACAATACTCAAAAGAAAAGCTCATTGGAGCATTTCAGATTTTCAGCTTAAGGATGTTCAACAGTATACTGCAAATATTCCAATATCTGAAATACATCTGGTCCCAGGTATTTTGGATAAGGGATGCTCAGCCTGTACTTAAAACCCTAAAAACAGATCTGCTCCCTGAGGGTGTAAATATAGAAGTTAAGACCTTTCGGCCAAGAACCAGGCCTTGGAAATACTAAGTTGTCAGGCTAAAAGATGAAGAACCTATGAAAGGTAAGAATGACCACAAAGAAAGCAAGAAAAACTTGGAGTGCAGTCTCACAGGGTTAACGGAAGAAATTATTACTATATTAGTTGTTTTCACGCTGCTGATAAAGACATATCCAAGACTGGGAAGAAAAAGAGGTTTAATTGGACTTACAGTTCCACATGGCTGGGAAGGCCTCAGAATCATGGTGGGAAGCAAAAGGCACTATTTACATGGCAGCAGCAAGAGAAAATGAGGAAGATGCAAAAGCAGAAACCCCTGATAAAACCATCAGATCTCCTAATTCGTATTCACTACCATGAGAACAGTATGGGGGAACTGCCCCCATGATTCAAATTGTCTCCCACTGGGTCCCTCCCACAACACATGGAAATATGGGAGTACAATTCAAGATGAGATTTGGGTGGGGACACAGCCAAACCATATCAACTACCAAGTACTTTAAATGCTTTGGACAAAAATGAAGCTTAGATCATTTGGACAATGAGAAGAGTTACATAATGGGACACAAGGGTTCAAGTTAAATAAATACTTAAAGAAGAAGGCCGGGCATGGTGGCTCATGCCTGTAATCCCAGCACTTTGGGAGGCTGATGCAGGTAGATCACGAGGTCAGGAGATCAAGACCATCCTGGCTAACACGGTGAAACCTCGTCTCTACTAAAAATACAAAAAAATTAGCCGGCATGGTGTCGGGCGCCTGTAGTCCCAGCTACTGGAGGCTGAGGCAGGAGAATGGCATGAACCTGGGAGGCGGAGCTTGCAGTTAGCTGAGATCACGCCACTGCATTCCAGCCTGGGCAACAGAGCAAGACTCTTGTCTCAAAAAAAAAAAAAAAAAAAAATGAAGAAAGGCTATTTTAATGGTGCAGCTTTAAGAACTTTGTAACCGAAGGAAAGTGACATCTATTGATTATTGTCCAAATTCCATAAAATAATTCCATAAAGTAATTCCCTGTGATAATGTGTCATGAAAGTACTGCTTCTTCATTTTTTAAACATCTTGAATTTACTTCAGGCTTTATGTTTCATTCTATACTTGTGGAAAAGTATTCTGCATATGATTCATTTGTGACATATGTATTTATTTGTAGTTCACATTAAAATTCCAGGTATAATGAATGGTTAATTTCTGTTTTCTTGTTACATTTTGCATTCAGAATTTTGGAGAAAAAAACTTACATGAAATTAGTCAATAAAATTTTCTGAATTATACTCCCATGAAAAGAATTATATGCAAATCAAATGAAATTAAAAATGCAGGCAGTCCAATTACTAGAAATGCTGAAAAATATAACTCTTCATAATTATACCACACATTTAACTACTTTTAATATTATATTTCCCTTTAAAGGTCTTTTTAAATTTTTTTCTTTAAAAATTACAGTGTCTATAAATACATTTTCATTCTATAGACATGAAAAACCCAAAGTCCCTTTTGAATGCATCTCTGTGTGTGTTATGTATTTTAAACAAATTAGATTCATATTATGTATATATATAATTTTGTGTCCTGCTCATTTCCATACCACTATTACTAAAACACTATTTTTTCTTTGTTTGATTATACTTTAAGTTCCGGTATACACGTGCAGAACATGCAGGATTGTTACATAGGTATACATATGCCATGGTGGTTTGCTGCACCCATCAACCCGTCATCTAGGTATTTTTATTTTTTTCTCGAGATGGAGTTTCGCTCTGTTACCCAGGCTGGAATGCAATGGCACATCTCGGCTCACTGCAGCCTCCGCCGGTTCAAGCCATTCTCCTGCCTCAGCCTCCCAAGTAGCTGGGATTACAGGTGCCTGCCACTATGCCCAGCTAATTTTTTGTATTTTTAGTAGAGACGGGCTTTCACTATGTTGGCCAGGCTGGCCTCTAACTCCTGACCTCGTGATCCACCTGCCTCAGCCTCCCAAAATGATGGGATTACAGGTGTGAGCCACTGCGTCCGGCCCCCATCATCTAGGTTTTAAGCCCCGCATGCATTAGGTATTTGTCCTAATGCTCTCCCTCCCCTTTCCCCTCACCCCCTGACAGGCCTGGGTGTGTGATGTTCCACTACCTGTGTCCCTGTGTCCTCACTGTTCAACACCCATTTATGAGTGAGAACATGCAGTGTTTGGTTTTCTGTTCCTGTCAAACACTATTTTTAATGGCACATTTTACTTCATCTTATGGGTGTGTCAATTTTATTTTATTTTATTTTTTTGAGGCAGAGTCTCACTCTGTCGCCCAGGCTGGAGTGCAGTGGCCGGATCTCAGCTCACTGCAAGCTCCGCCTCCCGGGTTTACGCCATTCTCCTGCCTCAGCCTCCCAAGTAGCTGGGACTACAGGCACCCGCCACCTCACCCGGCTAGTTTTTTGTATTTTTTAGTAGAGACGGGGTTTCACCGTGTTAGCCAGGATGGTCTCGATCTCCTGACCTCGTGATCCGCCCATCTCGGCCTCCCAAAGGTGTCAATTTTATTAACCCTTTATTGAACAACTGGGTTGTTTTCTTTGTGCTGTATAAACACTGCTATGATTAGCATTTTGCCACACGACTTTGTGTCTTTCTGATTTTTTCATCAGGATAGGTGGAAAAAGGTGAAATTAGGTCAAAGAATTTTTTGGAAGATTCATATGTAATGCCAAACTGGTTTTAGAAAGATTATACAAATGAATACTTCCTCTAACATTGGATGCAGTTCAATAGTTTCTTGTTTTAAATTGCATTTCTTTATTCTGGGTGAAAAGCTTTTCGTATGTTTACTATTCATCATTATTTTTCTATGAATTGTTCACTCATGTGTCGTTCCCATTTTGCTATTACTATTTCAGTAGCTTTTCAGCTTTCTTCCCTAGAAATCATAATATTCACTTTTGTTTACCATGTACCATATTGTAGTTGTTTGCACACATATTTCCCTAATTTATTTAGGCTTTCCTGAGGACCAACTCCATGCTTTATACTTTTTGTTATATCCTGCGTAACACTGTACAGGTATTAGGTAATTGATAAATATCTGTTGAATAAATGAGTGGATAACTGATAAAAATTCAGCAAGTTATACCAATTGTAAAATAAGAATACATTTACAGTACATCTCAAAGAACATTAAGTACTATGACTTGATAAAGATGAAAACAGTTATATAAAGTGTCTGACTACAGGGATTGCCTTCATCTTTGCATTTATTAAAGCAAACTTGTAAAAAGCCTATTAAGCTTAACACATTTTGGTCTGAATCAGAATTGTGGGGACAGAGCACACTTCATTCAACTTCATGAAACTCTAAATTCTTTGTTTTATATCAGAACAATAACAATATATACATGGCCATTATTTCATTCACCTTCTTCATGTTCCCTCCAAGGGCAGGATAAGGAGGTTTGTTGACATGGCTCCAGTTGACTGGCACTCGGATCATCTCATAGAGCTGAAAGATCACTAAAGCATCTGTGAGATCACTAAAACAGGAAAGAAAAGCAGATAAAAGAGGAGGAAATGTTGGGTACTACCTAATTGTATTAAGTACATTGGAGACAGACTTATATCTTTAAGAACATAAGTCATTTAATCCTTAAAGAATGACAGGACATATCATTTGACCCAGAACTCCCAGTCTAAGAATCTGTCTAAAATGTTTACATAAATATTTACAAAGGTATATATCCAAGGACATTCATTGCCACAGTATTTATAAATTTGGAAACAACTTAACTGCCTGGCAGTAGGGAGCTGTTGAGTAAACTATACTATAAACTCCTTGGCCACCATTAGACATGAGGTAGATCTCTATGTATTGATATGAAAAGCTTTGCAAGACATATCAAACTTTAAAAAACAAATGGCAGAACACTTCATACAATTTGATCTCATTTATTTAAAAAAATTTAGAGTCAAATGTGTTTATATACCTATACATGCTAAGGACAGTTAATAGCAATTACCTCTATCAGGTAAAGAAAGAGGTCAGGAAAAGGGGAGTACAAGAGAGTAAGGGTGGAATGTTTTATTTTATTCTATATACTTACATACTTTCTGGAACTTGTCCAGTAAGAATAAGTTCATGTATTATTTATACATTATTTTTTAACTTAAAAATAATTATAGGAAAATCACAATAGCTACTCAGTAGGCAGCTGTTTGTGTTCAGGAATGAGGGTTAAGAAGAAGGAACTTATGAACAAGTAGGAATTCTCGTAGTAAAAATATTAACTACTTTGGATTCAGAAAAATATGTTCTCCTGAGAAGGTTAATGTATGCCTGTTTAGTCTATTTTTAATGCAGTATGCTAAGGCCATAAAGCAATAGCAACTGATTTTTTAAATTGCTAGCTTTGTGATGTATTACATGACTTTTCTCCTCCAACAGCTTGTCCAGTGAGTTATGTTTCGCTAAGGTTCATATTAAATTACTTTGCATTCTCTGAGCACACACCACATGGCAGTGAAGGCAGCTGGGCCCAGTACTAGGTGCTAGAGGGAGAAAGTCTGATATGAAGGTAATTAAGATCTGAGTAGATTACCTTTAGGCACATGAAACATTCTGTATAAAAAAAGAATCACTAAAGTATTTCTGCAGGTTCTGGAATCTTATCTGTTTCATGTATTTTTCTTCTTTACTTTAAATGAATTCATTCTCATTCCTGTCTAGTATGGTATTATTATTATTTTGCAAATAGAACTGAGGCCCAGAGAGTTTAAATGATTTCCAGAGACTTCAAGATGAGTTCTAGAACCAACTGGTCATAGAAAAACTCTAGGACTAATAGTTCTTGAAATATATTTATAACATTTTAGAGAAGAGAATTTTCTGGGAAAATCTAGCTGTTTTGGTTTGGGCTGGCTATACTATAGGCAGGAACCTAAAAATTCTTGGGGGTGGGTTTAGGAATATGATGCAGACACAATTCTATGGACACATGGTTCCAGTGTCAACTAGATGTCCACCTATTGTTCTTCTGCATCTGATGGTTCTCTAAGATTATGTTAAAGAATTTTCTGAAAGTAACAGTTCTTTTCCCAAGAAAAAATACTGTATGCTCAGAAGCCCTATGCTGGTATTTCTTGAATAAAGATATTCTTCAGATATCTTTAGCTAAAAGGTTTGGTCAATTCTCTTCTCCACTGTCAATGATAGAATCTAGTGTTCCTGATATTTATGAAATAATTACATGAGTATCAACAAATCTTAATCTGCTATTTTTAAGCTTACTCTTTAATTATAGAAAAATACATGTTCATGGTTCAAAAAAAATACAATCATGTTTAAGTTACTAAGATTAAAAGTCTTGGACGCGGTGGCCCACGCCTGTAATCCCAGCACTTTGGGAGGCCAAGGCAGGCAGATCACCTGAGGTCAGGGTTCGCCACCAGCCTGACCAACATGGGAAAACCCCATCTCTACTAAAAATACAAAATTAGCTGGGTGTGGTGGCACATCCCTGTAATCCCAGCTACTCGGGAGGCTGAGGCAGGAGAATCACTCGAACCCGGAGGTTGTGGTGAGCCGAGATCATGCCATTGCACTCCAGCCTGGGCAGTAAAACTCCATCTCAAATAAATAAATAAAATAATAATAATAATAATAATAATAATAAAAGTCTCCTTACTGTTCTCTACTCCTACTACCCAGGCTACATACAGTTTGCTATGTACCTCTCTAGATTTTCTTTTAAAATTCGAATACAAATATCTACACACTCACATTGTACACAAAATGGGATCATACTAGACCTTGTTATTCTTTTCTCTTGACTGTGTATTAGAGACATTCTTTCAAATCAGTCCATAAAAAGTGAACCCCTCCTTGCCTTCAATATTTGTGTTTTAACTTCCCTGCTACTGTAACAGGAGCTCTGGTCTAATCGACGTATATCTCCTCTCATCTAGCTGAAATTTACACACTCTTCAAGAGCTTTACAAATATGGGTCTATCACAATCAAAGCCAGTTACCATAATAAGGTAACACTGGTTTTCAATTTTAAAGAACATTGTGAATAAACACCAAGCAGCAGAAATTACAGCATCATAAATCCTCAGTGAGCCAGTGAACTTGGCCTGTTGTGACATTAATCTTCTTTAAGGAGTTAATCTTAGTTAATCTTCTTTAAGGAGTTTCTTGGGTATGTAAATTATTAATACATTTAGTTAATTAGAACGTTTTTCTAAAAAAAAAAATACAACTAGCTGAAGTTGGCTTCTTTTGCATTTTATTAAGGCAGGCTGGTAGACTGTATAATAAAGAGAGAAGAACGGTTTCCTCTCATCCACACTTAGAAAGACGCATCGTTAGCCCAGGAATTGATTTAGTGAAATATTTTCTTAGCCCTACTAATGCCAATAATGTGTTATCATTTTTAAACAAGAAAGAATGAGATAAGCTACAACAATTATTCAAGGAAAACAAGTTACTTTTACAAATTAGAAAAAATATACACATAAATTATGGAATAATTGAGGTTTTGGCAAAAATAAATGAAAAATGACAATGAAAAACATAATTTATCAGTTATTACTGTTACTCTGTTAAAGTTGAAATTATTTTTATGATCAATAACTATAAAAGGGTAAGGATTATCTTTACTGATTTATGTATATCATCAAAAACATAACTATTATTCCTTTTTTGAATAGTAACTTTCTTTTAAAATCCATTGTATTGCCAATTCCCAGCATCCTGAAACTCTAAAATTTGGCTAAAATTCTTGCGACTTGAGAAAATGTTCCATTTAAACATGCCTACAGTTTGAAACTTGAAAAGTTTGACCCTGACAGTACAGCTGAAGCACAATAAAATATTTACCTGTACAAATGATTAATGTACGGGTTGACTCCCAAGGAATTCATCCAGTTCCGAAATGTTCTCTCTTCCTTGCTCTCTCCTAGAGTAGACACAAGCTCACACTGATGACTCAGGACAAAAGGAACCAGGAACTATATGTTAAACCATTCTAGCAGGTACAAACTGGTCATGGTTTGGTTCTTTAGATACTACAGTTTCTTTAAAGGGAGAAAAAAAGTCTCTTAATGCCAAAGTCCCTTCTTTCCTACTATCTAGGAAGCCTCCATTTGCTTTAAATCTCTTCTTCTAGATTCCCTTTGATGTCTGTGAACTAGTACTGAGCCATGGGTTTCTCTGCCTAGAAATAACAGATACACTTCTGTGGTCTATAATTATGATTAGATGCAAAAGGGATTCACTAAACATTAATAAAAATAAAATTTTTTAGCAGTCAGGGTAACATTAGCACATTAAACACAAATAGAAAAGTTATACCTTTCTCGATTCAGTGTTTCTAAATTTGTACAAATTATGGTTTTACACAGGAAAGTTTCCCAGCACACAAACTACCCTTTACACCGTACAATGAAGGGCAGAGGGGATAACACACAATGAAGGGAATATAACTATTTTACAGGCTTCCTGAGTTAGTTTAGATTGTCATTACTGAAAATACATAAGGAACACAGACCCAATACAGATTGATAAGAGAAAGATACATTTCGTCATAGTAAGTTCCTGGACCTCAAAGATCCACTCAAGGAGATAACTCCTTCAGGTGCTGTTATTTAACCCTACCTCTCTGAGCATTCCCTTCATAACAGTGCTTACATAATCTATAAGGAAAATGTGGGTTATTCCTGCTCACCACAAAGTGAGCAGGAATGTGGGCTGGTTCTACCACTGTCTGCCTTCTAGTCATCTCCTGATGGCTAATAGTCCTAAGTAACTATCATGATTATTTATTCTTCAGCAAAGGTAGTGGACAGTGGAATGGCCTAATTTATATCTTATCACCAGACTCCTGAAAAACTGAAACATTTATACCTCTCATCAATTCTAAGTTATAGACAAGTTGAAGTCACTCTAGATTTTGGCCCATGTGACAATTTGGCACATAAATCTATAATCATCTGTGTCCCAGGGGCTCGTTCGCATAGAGCCATTGCAACAGTCATCTTCACACTGAGTGCCAAAGACAGTATAAACCTGCACACCCAGGACAGGAACTCAAGCCTTGTCAGAGCTAAAGAATTCTGTTATTTGTGCCAACTGTTCAGGAAATAATCTACTCACTGTAGTTTCATGTGGTTTCAATGCCATTATCTAACAGCTTTCCCAGAATCTGCTTTAATTATTGCTCTATTATATAGCCCTATAATTTCTTGCTTAAATTTTGTTCCCTCTGGTCTGCATAAAAGGTAACTGATCAGTCTGAGCAGTTGTATCTGCTACCACCACTTTATAATAAACAGTCTACATGAGAATCTTTTTTTAAGAAGAACCAAGCTAAACTAAATATTTCCAGAATCCATGCCAGCTTTATTTGTAGGAATTATTAAAACAGGTACAAATTAAATCTATGAACTATCCCCCAAGTGACATAAATATAAACATACTATGATCAACAACTTGATGCCTTTGATTTGGATTTACCTCTCAGTTGTTTCTCTATTACTATCTATCATGAAGACATATATATATTTTTTCTAATAGTTACAGAAGTTTTACATTATTTCCATCTAGGAAAATCTAAATGTCTTAAAATTATGAAGATTAACAGTGCCTTATTGGTTTAATCTTTAATTAAAATATCCAAATTCTGTTGAACCTAATGATGCAGTAAGTAATATTTTAAAATAACTAAACTTGTATTTTGATAGAGTTCTGAAACTATCTTCAGGGGTTCATATTTCTTCCTATTGTTCTCAACTGATTATATAATTATTTTAATTTTTGATACCTGGAAAGTAAAACAGATTTTATAAATGAGCATTTATTTACCTAATAACATTTCAAAATGTCTTGGTACATAAATACTCAAAGCTAGAGGCACTATGCATTTGTGCAAGAGCCATGGTAAAGCATTACAAAAATATATGTATTCCAGATTGGAAAATGTCTGGATTACAGACAGCTAAAGCAATCTTCGAGGTAAAATCTTTTTTCCCCCTAGATCTGATATACAATCTCAAGAAGTAAAATCTTAATTGCTGATATACAAGACTGAAAGAACTATAAAACATTCTTTTCATTTGCAGGCTCAATTTGACATCTACAAATAATAATTAAAAAATAGCAATAAAAATAACAACTATCTTAGAAGTAGGCTACTAGGAGGGAAAAAAGGAATTAACATATATTTAACACTCAATAAATGTGCTGTGACACATGAAGTGCTTTCCTCCTCCCTCCCTGACCATTAATAAACACATACTGTATTCTTTCATTCATGATCACATTTAGCTTGCTCTGTAACTCTTCAAATTAAGTTTATTAGTCTTGTTTTATATATGAAAAAAACCAAGGCTCACAGAGGTTATTCAGATTAAATAGTGGAACTAAGATTTGAACGAAGTCTGATAGTTTGTGGCCTATGTACCCTCTGTAACCATAAATGAATTCTAAGATGGTCTTTCTATACAGAGCCCATATATCTGGCTCAATTTGATGTGAAGTTTAATATTTAATTGTGTTTTCTTTAATTCTCTAGAGAGAAAATTCTCTACCAATGAGGACATACTAACATATGAATTTGGGATGTGATAAGATCAAGCTTCAAATTTCATAAGGATATATTAAAACTCAAATTTACAGAGGAAAATAATCCAATGACAGTCAAAGTCAAATACATTTTTGACAGATGTATGAGGACATACATATGTTCTAAATAAAGATGACTGATAAATATTTCCCATGTTATCTTAATAGATAGTAAATAATAATGGAAATATTTAGCAATCCTATTCACACTGAAAAATTCCAAAAGCATGCTGAACACTAGCAAAAGAATTCAAACATGAAAAATAAGAGAGCGAGCAAGTTGGAAAAGATATCTAGCAAGAATTCAGTGACTATAAAAAGCAGATCATTTTTAATATGCCACTCTAAACAATGCCGTCTACTGACAGAGGGATTTTGAAATTTTCCAGACTGATAAAACCTAGCAGTGTTCCTTTTGCTTATTTTTTTTCAAGTTCTAATCTCTTACTCTAAATTTCTCTTTGATGAAAAATCTACATTTTTTGTCTACTTTCCCTCTCAGTTACATATCTACATAGAAAATATAATCTTTTCTTTGGGAGGCCGAGACAGGCAGATCACGAGGTCAGGAGATCGAGACCATCCTGGCTAACACAGTGAAACCCCGTCTGTACTAAAAAATACAAAAAAAACTAGCCGGGCGAGGTGGCGGGCGCCTGTAGTCCCAGCTACTCGGGAGGCTGAGGCAGGAGAATGGCATAAACCCAGGAGGCGGAGCCTGCAGTGAGCTGAGATCCAGCCACTGCATTCCAGCCCGGGCGACAGAGTGAGACTCCGTCTCAAAAAAAAAAAAAGTATATATATATATATATATATATACACACTCTTTATTTTATGGGACCTTCAAGAAGAATGAATTACTCATATTCTTCGAATAATGTATTTGTTAAATCTGAAGCGTCTTTCATTAATCACAAAACTGTAATTATGAGGTGACAAGGACATTGGAACTTTGGTTATGGCAGTCAAGCAGAAAAAGGCCATGAAATTGATTTCTCATTCTATCTCACTGGGAAAGAAGGGAGTAAGTGTGAATTATGTGAGAGGATGAACACTAAGATCATGAATACTGCACATCAGATTCTCCCTACGAAGAAGAATCCCCGCTTTCTCCAAACCAGGGCAACTAGCAAGACAAATCTTAAGATTGGCGCCTTCCTCTGACAACTGCCTCTCCCTTCAACAACTGCCATTACCACTGCCACTGTTTTTACTTTAAGTTCTGATACTAATGTGGGTGTTGGTATGTGTGAGAGTGGGAGAAAAAAGAAAGGCTGGGAAACAAAAAATGAGTAAGAACTGGGTATTAAGAATGTTTTGTCATTATGATTCATATATTGTAAGCTTCAGTGAGGTTCAGTAAATATAAATAGCTAATTGATACAAAATAATATGTTACAGAACCTAAATTAATCCTTTCAAAGATTACTTGTGATAAAAGATACATTTTATCACAGGAGAGGGATAAAGGTTTTACATCAAATCATGAAGTCTACTTCTCAAAATTGAATTCTAATGTGTTTACAACTACAATATCCCATCATTATAGAAGGCAAATTAGGTAGAAATTTTATAAAATCAAAGCTTTGTTCTGCTATTCTAATTAAGTTTTATTTGTGTTTCATTCTATGGGCATATTAAGAGAGAAATAACACAGCATGAACAATGCAAAAAATAAAATATCAACCCAGATGGAAAGAATAAATGGTACTAAAAGAACATTCAGAATGAATATATTTATAGAGTATAGAAAAGTACTAAATACAGTACCTACATTAGGAGGGGTCAAATCTGCATTTCATGAAGCAAAACAGGAAAGTATTATATATTATGAGACAGATAACGATAGACCACACAAAAGACAAATAATGAACACTAATTTTTTCATGTACACTAAAAACATTAAAAAGAGAACAATATTAGAGTCAAACTGGAGCTTTCAAAGGAGAAAAACACCTACAAACAATTATTTTATTCTAACAGATAATTCATTGTCCATGTTGGTGGTAGAGCTGTTATGTGATCATTTATGAGAATCTTTTCAATGTATGATAGTTTTCACTAACCTCTTATGGAGAAATGAAAGATAAGATTTACCCCAGCATTCTCTTTTAACCAAAACCAGCAACCACCTTCCACAATTTGAATTTTTCATTAGATACACACACCTACTACACACACTAAATTGCATTTCCCACCACAGCCCCTGTCTCTGACAGTGAAGTAAGACACTATAACAAGATAAATATAGTAAGTCAATTAAAGAAAGGCAGAAAGAACACACCTTCCAGTAAATTCATATCGATGTCATTATTATTTGGCTTGTGCAGGCATGGGTATGTGTTAAACAAATTAGCTACAAAAGCTAAATTAAGTTTAGGATTGCCTGAAACCACATCTGCAGGAGTAACAAACTGCTTGCAGCCCAGTTTATCTGCTTCTTGAAGCATAAGTCCAGCACGCTTCAGGTCATTTGTCTCCTAAACAATAAAACAAAAAAGGTTACAATTGAAGTTTTAACTGGCACAATTTTTATTGGTATATGTATTTATAAGCAATTACTTTTCCACAAATATATCAAATAATAACTCAAAATAAGATCAAAATGTGTAGTAATTCCAAGTCAACTTACCCATTCCTTTATTTATTTACTTTATTAATTAATTAATTTATTTATTTAGAGACAGAGTCTTGCTCTGTTCCCCAGGCTGGAGTGCAGTGGCGTGATCTTGGCTCACTGCAACCTCTGTCTCTTGGGTTCAAGCGATTCTCCTCCCTCAGCCCCTGAGTAGCTGGGATTATAGATATATGCCACTATGCCCAACTAATTTTTGTATTTTTAGTAGAGACAGGGTTTTGCCATGTTGGCCAGGCTGGTTTCGAACTCCTGATCCAACCACCTCCGCCTCCCAAAGTGCTGGGATTATAGCCATGAGCCACTACACCTGGCCTCCATGCCTTTGAAGTTAAAAGGAAAAAAGTCTGAGTTTCCTTGCTGGGATAACTGACTATTTTACCCTTTTTGCTAAAATACTCAGCAAAATCCTCAAATATTGTATCAGTAAGCTCACAGTGGTCGCACTATACATAACTTATTCAAGGCCAGCTAGTAGAGTGCCCTCTGGATAACAGGCATAGTTATCATACCCACTGTACACTGAGTGAAATTTCCAGAAGGCTCTTCTTGATGAAAAACAAGTTGAAATACATATTTTAAAAATTAAAATCATAGCAAAAAGCACCTTTCACAATTGCAAAACCCTGAAAACAAATGAAACAACCCAAATACCTATGAACAGGAGAGTAGATGAATGAATTTGTATATTCACACAATGACATCCAATATGGGTAACTCTTAGAGATACAAATTCAAAAAGAAGTACTAGAAATTTAAGTATAACATGATAAACTTTAAAGGAAGTTAAAAAGTAAAATGAAGAATTTAATTTTGTAAGGGATATATTTGGATGAAGGGAAACTACATAAAAAGAAAAGCAAAACAACAGTGAACACAAAATTCAAGACTGTGGTTACCACACTGAGCTAAAACAGAGATGGAATAGGGAAGAACTGGACAGAAAATGTAATGTCAAGGTCTTAGTTTTCCTGTTAGATTGTGAGTTCATGATGCTTGTTACAATTTCAAAACAATCACACACAAAAATAAATTTTAAAATGGGTATGCACAGACCCATATGAGTATATCATGACCAAAGATAACCTACCTAATTCTGTGCACCACAGTTGCAAAATAATTAATCATGTAAATGAAATCAGAGAAAGCAACAATTATTAAATTAAACAACAATGAAAAGTTACCAATGTAGACATCAAAAAATGACAATATGTGGCCAGGCGTGGTGGCTCATGCCTGTAATCCCAGCACTTTGGGAGGCCGAGGTGGGCGGATCACTTGAGGTTAGGAGTTTGAAACCAGCCTAGCCAACATGGTGAAACTCCATCTCTACTAAAAATAAAAAAATTAACCAGGTGTGGTGGTGTGCACCTGTAATCCTAGCTACTCAGGAAGCAGTGGTAGGAGAATCACTTGAGCCCAGGAGGCGGAAGTTGCAGTGAGCCAAGATTGTGTCACTGCACTCCAGCCCAGGTGACAGAGCAAGACTCCATCTAAAAAAATATCCAACCAAACAAATAAAGACAATATGTGGACCTTATTTTGGGTCTTAATTCAAATAAACTATGAAAAAAATGGCATTTATGAGGCAAGTAGAAATGTCAACATTGACTAGATATTTTGATGATGTTACAGGTTGTTGTAATTTTTTAAGGTATGATAAGGTATTGTGGTTTTACTTTAAAAGTGTCTTTATCTTTTAGAAATACATATTGAAATA
Organism: Colobus angolensis palliatus; assembly: GCF_000951035.1. Taxonomy (NCBI): domain Eukaryota; kingdom Metazoa; phylum Chordata; class Mammalia; order Primates; family Cercopithecidae; genus Colobus; species Colobus angolensis. Next base: position 4,053,634 of record NW_012118043.1, read on the forward strand.
TTTATCCATGAAGTAATGTTTAAGATTTGCTTCAAAATAATACAGAAGAGGAGGGAAATAGGGAATAAATAAGATTGACCATGAATTGGCAGATGTTGAAACTGAGGGATGAGTACCTGACAGTTTAGTATACTAAGTCTGTTCTCTTTTGAATATAGTCAAAATTTTCCATAAGTTTAAGTTCCTAATTTTTTAAATTAAAATGATTTGCAAATTTTACAGAGCGTTGCAGTACTGTTTCTGAAATATGTCATTATAATAATGTGAGATATAATTAATTAGTAATGACTCAAGTTGCCTTTAAAACCAAATGTTATGGATACTGTACTTTAAGTGCATGACATATTTTTCATACAGTCTATTATCTGACCAAATTTTAATGTTTAGAATTCAAGCTTGTCCAACCCACGGCCGGTGGGTCACATGCAACTCAGGACAGCTTTGAATGTGGCCCAACACAAATTTGTAAACTTTCTTAAAACATTATTAGATTTTGTTGCAACTTTTTTTTTTTTTTTAGCTCATCAACTATTATTAGTGTTAGTGTATTTTATGTGTGACCCAAGACAATTCTTCTTTGAATGTGGCCCAGGGAAGCCAAAAGACTGGACATCCTGATTTAGATAGAACCATCCCTGGTATTTATAACTTATGCTAAAAGAATGAGATTCCTAGGAAGTGTGTTTGGTAGGTCAGAATCTGTTATCAGTCCTTCCTAGGAACACCATAAATACTAGGAATATCTATATTTATTTTGTATATTTCTAAATATAAGCTGCTAAAACTGATAATTGATTGCTTAAAAATCTAACAACAGGTTGTTGCTTCCTTTCCTGGCATATGTTGACAGTCACAAGAGCACCCTGGTGAGTTCCAATTGCCTTGCACCAGGGAAACGTGAATGTAGGGCTGATTTCACAAATATTCAAGGTCACAATTATGCAGTTCTCTTTCTTCTGTCATGACAGCCAGTTGGCTTGACATGGAGGTTTGGAGTCTGGGCCATGGAAAAAACTTCCATAGAGCAAAGCACCAAATTTTAATGGAGAGCTGAGGGCTCTACTGGGGAATACTGCCTGTAAAGAACTGTACTCTAAATTTGACTGTACCTCCTACTCAAATTCAAATTCATAGTCAGAAAGTAGAACAGTGGTTACCAGGGCCTGGGGGAAGGGGAAAATGAGGAGTTTTTGTTTAATGAGTACAGAATTTCCCTACAGGATGATGAAAAGTTTGCAGAGATGAATAATGGTGATAGCTGCACAACAATGCAAATGTACTGAATGCCACTGAACTGAACACTGAAAATGATAAAAATGGTAAATTTCCTATGTCTATTTTACCAAAATATATTTTAAGAGTTAAAAATTGCACTCACATTAATTCCTGAAAGGTCAATGGCAATGGCAGGTCCATCTTCCCCACCTTTAGGGGCAATCTGATTAAGCAGATGGAAATAGGCTCTCGAGTCCTTCAAGGAAAGATACGAAATAGCATTTTTAAAATGAATAAAATCATCATTGAATTTAGGGAAAACAAGTGCTCAAACTGAAGAAATTGCCTCTATCTCAAAGAATGGAATAACTTTAATAATACAGAATTACTTGTAGGTTCCTGAATGTACCATGCTGTTTCACACCTCATAGTTTATAGCAATCCTGTTTCCTGCACCTGGATACCCTCCCTTACTTTTCCATCTGTTTACACACCCAAGCATCAACATCAGTTAAGATTCAGGTCAAGTATTATCTCCTGGAAGCTTCCCTGGATTCTCTAGGATGAACTAAGAACACTCCTCTGTAGTGCACAGCACCCCCTGCCTACCTCAATAAGTAAACAGTGATCACACTATTAAATCATCCAATGTCATTGTCTCCAAAGATGGATATCATAGTTCTTCCCCATACACACATTAACTCTTCCCATCAAAAGGCAGAAGCTATTTCCTGTCTTCTTTAATTTGGACGGGCCTTATGATTCACTTTGACTAGGAGAATGCTGTGAAAGTGATGTTCTGGGGCTTCCAAGCCCAAATCTTAATAGCTTCTGCTTCCTCTGTCTTAAAGTTAACCTCTACATAAGAAGTCCAACTATCTGAGACTATCATGCTGTGAGGAAGCCTGAGCTCACCATGTAGAGAGGCCTTGTGGAGGAGCACTGAGGCACCAGACATGTGATTGAGGCCTTTGTGTACTTTCCAGATGAGCCCAACTGACAGCTGAATGTAACTAAGTTAGTAATCCCAGCCAAAACCGTGCGAAGCAGAAGAACCACCCAGCCAAGATGCATCAACCCGCAAAATGATGAGAAATAATCATTATAAGCAAATTTTGCATAGTTTGCTATATAGCAACAGATAACTGAAATATCCTTCTGGTACATGTTTGTCTCTGAGTAGAACTGGCAAGCTTCTCAAGAGCTGAGTCTTTGCATCCCCTGGGCATAATGCCCTTTAGGAAGAGCTGAATAAATGTTTGATTAGCTGAATTTTAAGAGATTTCAGAATGAAAGCAGAGAAATAAAATGTCACTTCAAATTGAGAGACTGTCCTCTAGGCCATTATGGAAAAAGATAACCTGACCGAAGGTTAGCTAGCTAAAGAGGGAACATGAATTAGAGCCAGCACTGATTACTCTGGGGGCAGGGGGCAGGGCAGGGGAGGACATAAAGAAACAGAAGAAAGTCACAGCACCCTGGCTTGGCAGTGCCCATCCAGGCAGTAAGCAAGGGAAAGTTGTCGTTAGACAGAAATGCCTGTTACAGTCTCCTTGACAAGATTCTCCCAGTAGAGAGGGAAGTGTTTTAAGCTACCCTGGTTAAGGCACATACCTTAAGATCCCTTTGTTTACTGATTCCCTGTGCCCTCAGATAATCTGATTTCCTGTTAGCTGGTTATTGACAAAGTGGGAGTAAGAGTGTTAAACCAGTAAACAGATACAATTATTAGTCCAAATGAACAGACTGACATCCTCATTATAATCTAGCAGATCTATGGCATATAAAATGAGAAAGTGTGTTTTAATCTGTTGAGGTTAACATCTCTTTCCTCTCATAGCCAGTTGTAGTTCTTATTAAAAGCCAATGTATCTGGTTTTTAGAAAATATATATTTTGTGAATGTAATTGGGGGATCTACTTCACACAGTAATGCAAATTTTCATTTTCTGTACCAAGTGTTCTTGTGAACTGAATTCAAATTTAAGTCTGAACCCCTTTTATTTTTACACTCCACATCCTTTATTTCATGTCACAAATTTGAACATGTAAGTATAAACCTTAATGTCTTGGCTGAAGTTGCTGATGGTACGCCATCCTGCGTTGGTCAGATGGTAGTTCACCCATCGCAGCAGTAATTCCTCAGGAGAAAGCTTCATCAGCTCCTCTAGTTCCTCACCTTCATTTAACAATGCAATCAGAGCTGAGGGCAAAACAGTGAAATGTAAATTCTTCCCATAGCGAGTACATGGAATGAACAGCAGATATTTCTAATGATCTTACCTTCATTCCTGGAAATCTCAATATCAGCAAAAAGGCCAACTTTGATTATCTGCCAGAGAAGTCCCAAGACCAAGTGAGGTTTTCCTTCTTTGAGATCTGATGCACCAATGTTGACCACTGTACAACCAATGGCCGAGGCAGAATTCAGGGCTAGGTTTAAATTTTCCTGAATTGCCAAAAAAAAAAAAAAAAAAAGGTACACATGAGGAAGTACTTTCTAAGGTCTTATCTATAAAAATTATCTATAAGAAACAATGAACTGCCAAATTTCAGATTTATAAACATAATATTTATACAACGAAAATACTACTACTCAAAAAAAATCACATGGTTTTAACTGTTACTTTATATGCCAATGACTTTCAACAAATCCCTATTTCCACCCAGACCTCCTCTGAATCCCCACTCTAAGCTCTGTATCTATATATGTACTTGGTTATGTCTACCTGGATGTTCTGCCAATACCTCAAACTCAACATGATATTTCTGTAAAGTGCTCATTTGGAAGTATTTCTTTAAAAAATTATGTACAATTAGGTTTTAAGAGAATTTTAAAGTAACTCTTAAGATGGATTTTACAAATGAGGAAACCACAGCACTGACAGGTTCCACAGTGGAAAGGCTGGGGTCTGATCCCAGTGGTCTCCAGAGCCCATCCTCTTTTTTTTTTTTTTTTTTTAGACAGAGTCTCACTCTGTCACACAGGCTGGAGTGCAGTGGCAATATCTCGGCTCACCGCAAGCTGCGCCTCCCGGGTTCACGCCATTCTCCTGCCTCAGCCTCCCAAGTAGCTGGGACTACAGGTGACCGTCACCACACCCGGCTAATTTTTTGTGTTTTTAGTAGAGACGGGGTTTCACCATGTTAGCCAGGATAATCTCCTGACCTCGTGATCTGCCTGCCATGGCCTCCCAAAGTGTTGGGATTACAGGCATGAGCCACCGCACCCGGCCCAGAGCCCATCCTCTTAATCGCCATGCATTACTGCCATTCTCGTATTGTAGCAGTAATAGCGACAATTTAATGTGCTGGTCACAACAGCAGCAAAGCACAGAGGTTCTCAAAGCATAGAGAATATTTCAGTGGCTTCCTCCTACAGTGTGCTGAAGTGATTTATTGAGCTCCAAGTAAATAAATGGCTGTATCTTTGGGGGATCATCTGGGGTGATTGAAATAAGCATTTTGAATTATTTTTGTAGTAGTATTAAGCAATGTTCATTTAAATATAGTTCTCCCAAAAGAAGCAGAACCAGAGAAACCTTCAATATTTTTATAACCTCATAATTCACTACAAATAAACATAAACATGGAAACATTAACAGCAAATTGCAAATACTTTGTGGAAATCTAAGATTTTTAATAACTTCAGGTGTTTTTAATTAACATTCCTGATTCAGATGTTTTTTTAAGTTACCATAAATCAAATCTATGCAACTTTCAAGAGACAACTGCTGCTGACTTAGGCATGACCACTAATATTATTCTCTTTGCTTCCAAGAGCATAAATGATGTTTGCTCCAGTTGTGATTCCCCAGCATGCATCAGCAGGGGAAAGAACTGGACTGAAAATGAAGCCAATAATAGTGTTAATCTCACAATAACCCATTTCATATGCAATTGACAGCATGTACTGTGGGCCAAAAGAAGTGTATAATTTCGCTAAATTGATTGCAATACTAGTAAGAACCAAAACCTACCACTACTCTCAGCCTGGACAATAACAAACAAAACCATGCCTATATTATATGACCTGTAATGCCTACATTAATATGACCTGGTGTGCTATCCTCTTGTCTTCACTGGCATGACTTTATTCTCTGTCTTCATTAGCATAATCTTATTCTTCCAGGAGTCTTGAACCTAGGCAAAAATTTTTCACTGCAGGCACTACCTAAAAGACCCATTCACTCTTCAATGAAAACATCAGTGACAGTTTATACTCTAAGAATCTTTGACCTCTTCACCTTAAAATCCTCCCCTTGCTATTTCCACCAGTCTTGGGCTGGTGCATTGAGAACCTTGCCCAATCTGGATCAGAGCCCTCTCGCCCTCTCTCATATTGAAAGACCTGCCCTAAACCACAGTTCCAATTCTCAGATGCTACCCTCACTTTCCCAGCACCAAGACGATAACAAAGCTTTGCAAGTATTTTCTCTTACTGCATTAAACAATTAACTCAGCTTTGTCTTATCAACAGGTTGTGTTGGTCATATAGGAGAAAAACTGCTTTTGATGTTAATTTTATTCAAAGATGTTTGCTTTATAAGCATATCAAATGTCTTACAAGTAATTTGGCTTTAAAAAATAGGTAGAAAATAAGGAGTTGCAACATGTTTCTTTCAAGTAAATGGTAGTTTCTACTTGATAAATACAACATTATTGCCCTACCAGTTAGTAGGGAATGGAGTGGCCACACTAAGCTACTTCTAAACATCTTAAGAACAAGAAGTAACAGGAGAACCCCATGGAGAAGTTGCTATACAATTCTTACCATGGACAACTGCTCTGAATGCCCAGCCTTCCTGAAGAATTGTGTTGATGCGGAAAGATAGAGACAGTAGGGAACCACAAACAACTGGGACACAAGAGAGGCGGCCCCGCCTTCTATAGGGCAGTGGTACATGGTTAGGCTTGGACTGTCTAACAGGTTCCCTCATTTCCTGTTATCTTTGAGAAGTACAGAATTGGATGTTGACTACATGGCTTTCTTGTTCCCTGCTTGCTAACAGGTCAATAATGTTGCATATCACTAATACAAATTACCATTCTTGAAGAAGCCTATTTCCAGTTGCAATTGCCAGATTATTTTTCACATGTTGTACTGGAATCTTCATTTAATATCCATGACTATTGAAAATATTCACATCTATCTTATTTATAGGATACATACATGACCATTTTTTTTGCCACTGAATCTGAAATACGGCATTTCTTACTATTGTATACATTTATTGCTTGGTTTTACTTTCAATATTTATATTTAGTGCATTAAAGAAAATAAAGAAAAAATATTCTGTAAGTATTTTGTGGTAGCCACAGAGTGGATCTGAGGGGCTATCATGCAGTTTTATTTTTAGAGATAGCATACTTCCAATATATGCAGGCGGTAATAGTCTATAGAAGACTAGCTTTCTATAGAAGACTCAATAATTTTAGCGATATCAAGGATTGCACTTGCCAAATGAAGGACACAGATTAGCAGTAGCCTAATTTTAATAGCTACTATTGTGACCACACCTTAAATAGTTGCTATTACTACCACCGCATGAGAGTGGCAGTATAACACAGTGATTAAGAAATGAGCTCTGGCACTAGACCACTGGGATCATATCCTGGCTCTGCCTCTGTATAACCTGTCAGTGCCTCAGTTTCCTCATCTACAAAATAATAGTATATACCTTATTATAAAGTTGCTGGGAGGATAATTTACATAGTGTGTTTAGATCAGTGACTGATACCCAGTAAATACTCAGTAAATATTAATATCCACTCATTGTTCTAGAGATTTTGAGGGGGAAAGTGTGGTATGTATAAATACCTGGACTTTTACAAGATCTGTATGGAGAAGCCAACTACAGAACAATTTAGTACAAAAAGAATAATTTAAAATTTTGTGAAATGATAAACCTGCAGTGTTATTTTTCAACCACCCAATAAGGGAACTGGCATCAAGCAAGTGCTCATTAATAAATAACTCAATAATTACAATAATATAAACTGAATACTACAGCTTAAGTGCATCCAAAGTACCCTGAATCTTCATTGCATTCATTACAAAATCCAACTGAATTTTTATTTAATAAAAATCCAGTTTTGGCCAGGCATGGTGGCTCATGCCTATAATTCCAGCACTTTGGGAGGCTGAAGTGGGAGGATCACTTGAGGCCACGAGTTCAACACCAGACTGAGCAACATAGCAAGACCCCATCTCCACAAAAACTTTAAAAAATTAGCATGGCATAGTGGTACATGCTTATAGCCCTAACAACTCAAGAAGCTGAGGTTGGAGGATCACTTGCTCCCAGGAGTTTGAGGTTACAGTGAGCTATACTGGGGGGTATAGCAAGACCCTCGTCTCTTAAAAACAAAAACAAAAAACAAACAAACAGTTTTTATAGGAGAACAACATTACATTAAATCAAAGGTTTTATCTGGGTCCAAGCATTCATTAATAAAGGCCTTACATTTTTCAGCATAGTAACATGATTATAAGCAAAGGGCAAATACTTACAGAAACAGTGAATGGCGTGAGCTTTTTCTTATTGATGGCTCTTTCATCAATTGTATCTGGTTCAGATAAGTTGATCATTTTGCTAAAGAGAAAATGAGAATAATTTAGTTTAATACTCGAAGAAATTTTTTTAGTTTATTATTGCAAACAGCCAAAATAGATAAATTTTGAAAATAACAATTCATTACCTTAAAATATTAAACAGTAAGCCAGGCATGGTGGCATGTGCATATAATCTCAGCTACTTGGGAGGCTGAGCCCAAGAGTTTGAGGCCAGCCTATGCAAAACAGAGAGACCTCATCTCAAGAAATAATAATAATAATTAAACTGTAATTCATGCCAGGAACTTAATTCTTAAAATCCAAGAAATATTGCCATTCCTAAAACAAATCCATCACTCACTGCAAGAGTAATCTTAGCATTTCTCCTAATTTTTTTAGTCACCCTGAATTTTCTTTCTTTTTTTTTTTTTTTTTCTGAGATGTAGTCTACCTCTGTCACCCAGGCTGGAGTGCAGTGGTGCGATCTCAGCTCACTGCAACCTCCACCTCCTGGGTTCAAGTGATACTCCTGCCTCAGCCTCCCAAGTAGCTGGGATTACAGGTGTGTGCCATCTCTCAGAGCTAATTTTTGTATTTTTAGTAGAGATGGGGTTTCACCATGTTAGCCAGGCTGGTCTCAAATTCCTGACCTCAAATGATCCTCCTGCCTCAGCCTCCCAAAGTGCTGAGATTACAGGCGTGAGCCACCATGCCCAGCCATCACCCTGAATTTTCTTTATGTTAGTTTTGTCTTTATTTCACTTAATGGTCATCAGCATTCAACAGCCTAAAACACAAAGAAATTCTCCAAGAAGCCAAGTTTCATAAAGTAGTATCAACACTGTTAAAATTACTGTTGTTGCAGAAAGATACGAAGCCAGAGATTTCATCTAAGACCAATAATTTAGACATTTTCAGAGAAATTAATATAAATTTTGTCTCTATAGAATTTTACCTTTTAAAACAATATTAGGAAAATACCCATTCAGTTCAGAATAGGAATTTCTCTGAAGGTCAAAGAAACATAAGAATTGCAGGTGGAGGTCAAGGTATATTTTATATTTAATGTCCTAAAATCTAATATCCTGTACTTACAGGTAAGGTTTTGTTTTCCTTTTTAAGTAAAAACATCCAAAAAAACACTGAAGGAAATGTGTTAGAATGTTAGTAAGTCATTTATGGATGGTAAAGATATTTGTGATGGTTATTTTCTACTTTGTAAATCTTCTGTACTTTTTATAAACTAAAGAAAAGATCTCTGCTTTGTCCAAAGGAGTATGCTGGGACTGTGGTACACACGACGACAACAAAGACATTCCCTCAGAGAGTTTACAATATAGGGAGAAAAAATAGAATGCAAAGAGCCAAGGATAACACAAGGCTGAATCAAAACATTATTTTCATTTAGGTACGAATAAGGAATATCTTCCCTTTGCATCGCCTCATGTTCCTGTTCCAGTCAATAATCAATACTCTCTTACTGGAAAAAGAAAAGAGAAACCCTGTGAATATTTAAAACTGTATCAGACAAATAAAAGATTCCTGGCAATTATTATAGTGATATACGTAAAAGACAACATAAAAACAAGGGACTGTATTTGAAAGAAAGTTTTGGAAATTTTCCAAAGATACACAGTAGTTCATTTTCTATGCAATATAAATTCTCCAGGACCTAAGTAGCTACTGATTCCAAAAGACAATGGACGGCTGAATCGTAGTTTTCATGGAATGCTCATCAATGTAATCAGGAAGAACACAGCTTCCTTAACCAGAAGATGAACTCACCAAAGAAGGATGCCATCTGCAAGTGATTTGAAAAGACTATCATCATTGGGATTCATGGGTATGAGATGCTTACAGTCAGGGTCATTCTCCAGGGCTTTGTTTATCCAGTTAACAAAAGCCACTTTTTCTTCCTCTGAAAGGAGAAAATCTTCGTAGGCAAATCTCATTTCAAACTTTATTGCACTACAAAAACATACTTGTTAATTTCTGCTCAAAGATAATAATCGACCATTATTAAAAATCTACTAAAACACAAAAGGGTTTAAGAAAAGATGAAAGGGGGCTGGATGTGGTGGCTCAGGCCTGTAATCCCAGCACTTCCCAAAGCAATTCCGAGGCGGGCGGATCACTTGAGGTCAGGAACTCGAGACCAGCCTGAGCAACATGGAGAAATCCCGTCTCTATTGAAAATACAAAAATTAGCCAGGCACAATGGCACATGCCCGTAGTCCAGCTACTCGGGAGGCTGAGGCTTCAGAATATCTTGAACCAGGAGGTGGAGGTTGCAGTGAGCGGAGATCATGCCACTGCACTCCAGCCTAAGCCACAAAGAGACCCTTTCAAAAGAAAAAAAGGTGGGCGGGAGGGGCGCGGTGGCTCATGCCTGTAATCCCAGCACTTTGGGAGGCCAAGACGGGCAGATCACGAGGTGAAGAGATCAAGACCATCCTGGCCAACATGGTGAAACCCCATCTCTACTAAATATACAAAAATAAATTAGCTGGGCATGGTGACGTGTTCCTGTAATCCCAGCTACTTGGGAGGCTGAGGCAGCAGAATGACGTGAATCCGGGAGGCGGAGCTTGCAGTGAGCCAAGATCGCGCCACTGCACTCTCCAACCTGGCAATAGACCAAGGCTCTGTCTAAAAAAAAAAAAAAAAAAAAGAAGAAATGACAGGACAGGGGAGGGGAATTCATTCCACATTTCCACCTGATATATTAGGAGAGATGAAGGTATATATCTTAAATGAGCACAATATATATTTGGTTTGATTCAAAAATATTTCCAAATATGTATTGCTTCTGAAAGCTAATGAATCAGAAACAGACCATCAGAGGTCAAATATGTATATGTAATTAAATAAGGAAAGAAATACAAGAAACAAAGACCATGGCAATGAAACCCATCCTCTCCAAAAAGATTAGAGAGCTGTGATTTTTAGCTTACAACAGAAATACTGAATTCAGTCAAGAGTTATTCAAATGAATAAAACAGCTCAATTTCCATGGAACTTTTACTATTAAAAAATTGACACCGATTGGCTGGGTGTGGTGGCTCATGCCTGTAATCCCCACACTTTGGGAGGCTGAGGCGGGCGGATCACCTGAGGTCAGGAGTTTGAGACCAGCCTGGCCAACATGGCAAAACCCCATCTCTACTAAAAAATGCAAAAATTAGCCAGGTGTGGTGGTAGGCACCTGCAATCCCAGCTACTCTGGAGGCTGAGGCAGGAGAATTGCTTGAACCTGGGAGATGGAAGTTGTAGTGAGCCGAAATCACACCACTGCACTCCAGCTTAGGTGACAGAGCGAGACTCTGTCTCAAACAACAAACAAACAGACAAACAAACAAACTGACACAAATCTAGACACCAGCACTATCCTTGGCCATCTTCATCCACCAACTTCTCAACACATGGCTTCTAGTATGGGTACATTGATCTTAAGTAGAAAATTTTGTTGGGTTATGCAGTAGGGAAAATAGGAAGGAACTTAAAGTAGAAACATTGTACAGCTTTATTATTATTCTGTAGATATAAAACTCATTTAAGAGTATAAATCCTTAAAGTAAATAATCCCCATTTCCATCAGAGGGTAGCACATAATGACTTGGCCTTCTCCATTGTTGCCCCAGTTCCTAGAATTAGGTAATTTTCCCAAGGGAATATTTTGCAGGTACCCCCAAAATTTAATCCATACATACACACACAAGCCAACAAAAACACAAATATGTACTAATATTTCCTCTTTGTACATATAATAATCTGCCTTATCTTCTCGCCTCTTCATACATACCTCCTTAAAAGGATTTGGAGTCTAGGTATTCAGAGATCACTAAAATACTGTACCTGCCATTGAGGAACTTTTTAGTGTAATTATAAAACAAATATACAAAGAAATGTGATATAAGGGAAATACACACACCACCAGAAATATATATGCAATGTTTTCAGAATTTAAAAAAAGAAGCAATCGGCCGGGCGCGGTGCCTCAAGCCTGTAATCCCAGCACTTTGGGAGGCCGAGAC
>NW_012118043.1:4067572-4067974 GCF_000951035.1 Colobus angolensis palliatus
TCCCGAGTAGCTGGGACTACAGGCGCCCGCCTCCTCGCCCAGCTAGTTTTTTGTATTTTTTAGTAGAGACGGGGTTTCACCGTGTTAGCCAGGGTGGTCTGGATCTCCTGACCTCGTGATCCGCCCGTCTCGGCCTCCCACAGTGCTGGGATTACAGGCTTGAGCCACCGCGCCCGGCCTTCGAACTGTATACTTTAAAAATGAATTTTGTGGCATGTCAATTATATCTAAATAAAGCTGCTTTTTTTTTATAAAAGCCATTAAATGTTCCATATCTTTTTCTAGAGAATAGTTATATAGGTGTACTCATAGGTTAAAGAAATCATCAAGCCATATACTTAAGAATAGCACACTTTGGCTGGGTGCAGTGGCTCACACCTGTAATCCCAGCACTTTGGGAGG
>NW_012118043.1:4068111-4138802 GCF_000951035.1 Colobus angolensis palliatus
CGCCTGTAGTCCCAGCTACTCAGGAGGCTGAGACAGAAGAATGATGTGAACCTGGAAGATGGAGCTTGCAGTGAGCCTAGATTGCACCACTGCACTCCAGCCTGGGCGACAGAGCGAGACTTCGTCTCAAAAAAAAAACCTTTTTTTAATAAAAAAAAAAAGAATAGTACACGTCACACAATTTACTACATGTATCTTATACCTCAATAAACAAATAAACAAAAATTTATGGTCACAAACATCAGAAAAGAGGTAACCTCTAGAGAAGAATAGTTACTACTAGGGGAATGGGGGAGTCTTCAGGTGATGAAAAGGTTCCATATCTTGTTCTGGTTGGCAGCTACATGAATATATACACATGGAAAAATTCATTGAGCCATATACTTAAGATTACAGCACTTTGCTGAATGTGTATTATGCCTCAATAATTTGGGTTTTTTTCTTTAAAAAGAAGCCACTTCAGTAGAAATGACAGGCAGAAACTGGGTTAAGGGGTGAATACCTTTCAAAAAGTGAAGGTAACAGTTATGTACCTCTGCCTTCATGGCTGCTTCCCTAATGGGAAAAAGTTAGGAAAAACATACAATAGATGAGAGAAATTTGAGTGTATCACTAGAGGAAAATCCAATTAGGAAGGGACAGAATCAAGAAGATAATTAACAGATTCAGGTCTGAAATGAAGAAAGAGGGGAAAAGGTTATAGGTAATTTTGTCAAAAGGCCAAAAAGCATAGTTCTAATTATGTTCGTATGAATAAAAATAACTTGGCCAAAGGTTCTTAGATATCTTAGATAAGCTTAATATGGGGAAGATACCTCATCTTAAAAGTTAATATGCCTCTGCATTTCCCACTGGGCAATGGTCCAGTGGTTTAATGAGATCAAGCAAATCAGGTGCTATGCTCTCTAGTCACTTGGTTACTAGATAAAAGGTGAATCAGGTATCTCAGATCTCAGAAAATGGAAGAGAAAAATCCTTGCAATATAAGCCTCTCCACCATTCCTAGCTCAGGTCTAAAAGTAAAGCCATCTCATCAGTCAGGATGAAAACTCATTCAAAATCCACTTTTAAATACATCTAATGCTGGAGTACAAACAACTTCCACTTTGTTGTTTTATAATCTTTTTTCTGTAGACTGAGCCTGATCCATAGTAGGAACTCATTGATTTCAATGATTCTAGGATTTTTCATTTTGACATCTCTGAAACTGACATGCATTTCAAATTCAATGGCATGTTATACTGTGCTCTGCACTACTTTTTTCTCCTCAATGGCACATAAAATAATGGTATGAATCACAATGAGTGGCATCTTAGAACTGTTTAAATATGTCACTTAATGAATGAATCAGTGACTAAAAGATCAGATTTGGAGTCAGTTACCTGAATAAGAATGCTGTGTGCCCTCACTGGAAATAGATGAAGTTCCTCCAATAGCAGTAATCCCTTCCCTCTTGTTAATTATTTTTCGGAATGTTTTGCTGATATCTTTGCTTTTTAATTCTTGCATTAGCTGGAATGGAACATAAGTAAAATTGAGAATCAGATAACAAAAACCTGACAAGATGAAGGATATTTATTTATATTTCTTTATTTAATAAGAAATAATACCAAATTAAATACTAGTCAGTTGTACTTATTGCTTGTATTCACAGATAACTTTCATCATTTTACCAATAACACAAAATAGACAAATACTTGAACCCCAAACAGTGGAATAAATTTTTTATAACTAAGCTTAAATTGAACACACTGAAATTCTTCTTCTTGGGTTGCCATAATCTTTTGTACTGAAAACCTAAGAAATAACTAACTACATGCTAAAAATAAAAGAATGCCTTAATGAAGATATTTTCCTGGCTGAACATCTCAAATGTATTCATGTTAAAATAAGTCAGCTCTTAAAGGAAATAACATAGGCTTACAGAAACTCCCTTTCCCAATCACTTTCTCACTGGACTCACCAGAGATTGGCAAGACTGAATTCAATCAGTTTTGCATGCAGCAAAGTGATTGGGTTTTTTTTAAAATGCAAATCTGATCTTGTCACTTCACATTCTATTCTTCTCACTTCATTGCTTCCTATTGCTTTTGGGATAAAAACAAAAATTCGACATGGCCCTGTGTGACCTGATTCTGACTTACTTCCCCAGCTGCATTCCTTACCCTTACCATCTCAGCTCCAGCCACACAAACATTCTTTCGGTTGCTTGAGAATATTCACCATCTCTAAAGCCACAGGGCCTCTACACATGCTGTCATGTCTACCTGTCTCCCACATTATTCATTTTCCCGCAACCCACTTTTAAAATCTTTCTTCAGAACACATCACAGTCCTCACGCTGTAGGGATACCTTCCCTGAGTCCCTGCATTATCCAGCCTCGCCTCCAAATTCAATTCCTTCTACCACAAACTCTCACAGGACCTGTACCACTCTGTCATAGCAATTCTCATAGTTATCTTCTATCAATTTGTGCAATGCAGTCTCCCCAACACATATAAACTCCATGAAGGCAGGAATCACATTTCTGTTTACTCATCAAATTGAGTAAAAAGTGCCTAGCAAAGTTTCGAGGAAGAGAAGAGCTAAAATACCTGCTTAATCAATAAAGAATGCAAAGTCAGACAATTTATATTTCATAAATATTTATTCAATTATATTAATAGACAATAAGCATTGAACTCACCTAGTTATTCTAGGGAATGAATTACTGTTATCTAAACCTGATTTCCATTCCAACAATTTGAGAATAATTTTTTCCTTTGTTTTATGAATTAGTTGTGGAAATTATTTCAATAATAATAGTTATTGTCATTATCATCATCATTTTAAAGCAGTCCTTTTTCTGGCCTCTGAAGCTGGATTTAACCAAAGCTAGTGATGACATTACAATTCTGCTTTAAGCAAGATTAGCAGTAGCCCAAAAGGATTAGATTACTTACTGACACAAACTCTTCAAAACTGATTTTGCCATCTTTGTTGCTGTCAGCAACTGATATAATTTTCTCCACAATCTCTCGCACCTTGTAGCCAGGCAGAGGAAGGCTTGCTTCCTTAAACAGGTCTTGAAGTTCATAGTCACTGACATACCCACTATTGTCAATATCTGTAAAGATATATCATCAAATATATTTTGTAATCTTTGTTGAAGATGTACACTAAGAAGGCTTTTTGGGAGGACTCACAGACATGCAGACAGAGCCTTCCACATTTGTTTCACAGGTGGCAGTAACTTTTTTTCCTGTACCTGAACTGTACAGAATATGCTATATGCTTTATTTTAAAAACTCATATTTAAGTCAGGCTTGGTAGTTCCAGCTATTTGGGAGGCTACGGTGAGGGGATCACCTGAGCCCAGGAGTTCAAGGCTGTTGTGAGCTATGATCACACCACTGCCCTTCAACTTAGGCAACAGAGTGAGACCCCATCTCTTAAACAAAAACAAAAACAAAACAAAACCCTTGTGTATATTTAAATGGAGTTTATTCCTGTTGCAGGAAGTCAGGGACCCTGAACAGAGGGTCCGGCTGAAGCCACGGCAGAAGAACATAAATTGTGAAGGTTTCATAGACATTTATTAGTTCCCCAAATTAATACTTTTATAATTTCTTACGCTTGTCTTTACTGCAGTCTCTGAACATAAATTGCGAAGATTTCATGAACACTTATCACTTCCCCAGTCAATACTATTGTGATTTCCTATGCCTGTCTTGTCTTTAATCTCTTAATCCCATCATCTTTGTAAGCTGAGGATGTATGTCGCCTCACGACCCTGTGATGACTGCATTAACTGCACAAAAATTGTAGAGCATGTGTTTGAACAATATGAAATCTGGGCACCTTAAGAACAGGATAACAGCGATTTTCAGGGAACAAGGGAGATAACCTTAAAGTCTTGGCTGCCTGAGAGCCGGGCAGAACAGAGCCATATTTCTCTTCTTTCAAAAGCAAATAGGAGAAATATCTCGGAATTCTTGTTCTTAGCCAGGAACTTCCCTAAGAAAGAGAATGCGATCCTAGGGGGTGGTCTCTAAAATGGCTGCTCTAGGGACGTCTGTCTTTTACGGTTGCAGATAGGGATGAAATAAGCCCTGAGCTTATTAAGCCCATAGCGCTCCCAGGCCTATTAGGACGAGGAAATTCCTACCTAATAAATTTTGGTCAGACCAGTTGTCTGCTCTCAAACCCTGTCTCCTGATAAGATGTTATCAATGACAATGCATGCCTGAAACTTCATTAACAATTTTAATTTCGCCCCGGTCCTGTGATATCACCCTGCCTCAATTTGCCTCGTAATATTTTATTACCTTGTGAAGCATGTGATCTCTGTGACCCATACCCTATTCGTACACTCCCTCCCCTTTTGAAAATCACTAATAAAAACTTGCTGGTTTTGCGGCTTGGGGGGCATCACAGAACCTGCCGACATGTGATGTCTACCCCAGACACCCAGCTTTAAAATTTCTCTTTTGTACTCTTCCCTTTATTTCTCAGACTGGCCGACACTTAGGGAAGATAGAAAAGAACCCACAAAGAATTATCGGGGTGGGTTTCCCTGCTATATCCCCATAGATTTGGGGCCACCATATATATTTTAAGGGTACTGTTACTCTGATAGAAAATTCAGTTTTAGCACATGACTAAGCATCAAAGAAATAAGCATTGGGCGGGGGGAGGCCAGACACAGTGGCTCAAGCCTATAATCCCAGCATTTTGGGAGGCCGAGGTGGGCAGATCATCTGAGGTCAGGAGTTTGAGATCAGCCTGGCCAACATAGCAAAACCCTGTCTCTACTAAAAATACAAAAATTAGCTGGGTATGGTGGCGGGCACCTGTAATCAAAGCTACTCAGGAGGCTGAGGTAGGAGAATCACTTGAACCTGGGAGGCAGAGGTTGCAGTGAGCCAAGATTGCACCACTGTACTCTACCCTGGGCAACAGAGTGAGACTGCATCTCAAAAAAAAAAGAGGACTAAGCATGAGGAAGTCACAGGTAGCTAAAAAGGGAGCACCCACTCAGACTTTAACTTCTTGAGGGAATTTAGAAAATGAATCTGCTGACCCCACATTCCACATAAAATATGTGTGCTGTGTAAAATACATATAAGATATTTCTGTTCTACATTTCACTTGGTGGCAATTCTGTTTAATCTGTCAATAATTCATTGCTGCTTCATAATGTATTCATGATACCAATATGTATGCTGAATCATTTGATGTCATTTGAGATTAGGTGTTCCAGAAATTCACAACTATATTTGGACTTTGGGAAACAGGTTTCCAGGTGTTTTCATGTCATCATTGAGAGATGCCCTTCCCTAGGGTTTCCCTAGAGACTGGGTATCACTTCTTGACTCAGAACAAAGGCGACACAAAACACTTCTGCCCAGAGTTGACAGCAGAGCTTTGCATTGTTTTGTTGCCTGGATCTGCCTTGGATAGGCTCTCTTTGGTAATAGCTGCTTTGTTTCCTATATTTCTTGTTATTCTTAATAAAAGAGCTGCCATACTCATGGAGTTAATGGTTAGGAGAGAAACTTTTCTTTGGAATGCTCATATGAAAGTTTTAGAATTAATACTGTTCAGAATGATAGAATATTTCTAAACTAGAACCACCGATAACCAAAATATTGGTATAATTGCAAAAGTCAGCTAGGAAGCTAAGTTGCTTGATATTGCAATAATATTGCTTTCTTTGAATTTAGAGAAAAATCTCATTACATTACCAGTTCAGAACTGTTTCCCATAATTCTGAAATATGCACATAGATTAGGCTGGCTTATTTCTAAACCAGCATAATAGTAGGAAATATTTTAAAATAAACAAGACTGAGGAAGTTATTTGCCTAATAACTATCGTGTTAAGCTAAAAAGATTAGTTAAGAGCTAGGATTCTGAAGACAGATATGTGGACTTAAGCTCCCAGCTCCATCCCTAGGCCCTCTGTGGTTTTGGTGTGACATGACAAGAACTAATAGAAACCACTTAATGAACATATATGCTTAGCCAAGTGACTTGTTAAGAACTTGACTTACCTCATGAAATTCTTTTTTTCTTTTTTTCTTTGAGACAGAGTCTCACTCTGTTGCCAGGCTGGAGTGCAGTGGTGTGATCTCAGTTCACTGCAACCTCTGCCTCTGGGGTTCGAGTGATTCTCCTGCCTCAGCCTCCTGAGTATCTGGGACTACAGGTGCAAGCCACTACACCCAGCTAACTTTTGTATTTTTAGTAGAGATGGGGTTTCACCATGTTGGCCAGGATGGTCTTAATCTCTTGACCTCGTGATTTGCCCGCCCCAGCCTCCAAAGTGCTGGGATTACAGGCATGAGCCACTGCGCCTGGCCATCTCACGAAATTCTTACAACAACTTTGAGGTGGTTACTAATGTCATCCCCATTTTAAAGGTGAGAAAATAAAGGCTTAGATTAAATAACTATAAAGGTCACAGTTTGAAAAGAAAACAAGACTTTCTTACAACTCGACAACAACAACAAAACAAAACAACTTGATTCAAGAATAGGAAAAGGTCTTAAAACGACATTTCTCCAGAGAAGATATACAATCAGCCAATAAGCACATACAGATGCTAAACATCACTAGTCATAAGGAAAATGCAAATAAAATGAGACACTACTTCACACCCAGGAGAATGCTTATTATCCAAAAAAAACCCAGAAAACAAATGTTGGTGAGGATGTGAAAAAAATGGAATCCTGGTACACCACTGGTAGGAATGTAAAATGGTGCTTCCACTATGGAAAACAGTATGGTAGTTCCCCCACAAAATTACATATGGAATCACCATATGATGTAGCAATTCCGCTATCATGTTTACACTGAAAATAATTGAAAGCAGGGACTTGAACAGGTATTTGTATACCCATGTTCAAAGCATTGTTCACAACAGCCAAAAGGTGGAAGCAACCCACATGGCCATCACTGGATGAGTGGATAAGCAAAATGTGGCATATACATACAATAAAATATTATTCAACCTTAAAAGGGGAGGAAATTCTGAAACATGCTACAACATGGATGAACCTTGAGGACATTGTACTAAGTAAAATAAGTCGGTCACAAGAAGACAAATATTATGTGATTCCACCTATATGAGGTACTTAGAGTAGTCACATTCATACAGAAAGTAGGATGATGGTTACCTGGGGCTGGGGGAGCAGGAAGTGGGAGTTATTGTTTAATGGATATGGAGTTTCAGTTTGGGAAAGGGATGGTGGTGATGAATGTAGAACAATGTGAATGTACTAAATGCTAATGAACTATACACTTAAAAATGGTTAAAATGGTAAATTCTGTTACGTATATTTAACCACAATTTCAAAAAGAAACAATACTGAGAAATATTTTAACTTCCCCCTTTTCTCCAGTGGCCCCAAAATACTCCATCTAATAACATTGGATGGCCATGTCCCTCTGTCCCTGAGAAAAGTGTGCCAGAAATTAGCAGAAGTTTCTGAGTTCACAGAGTAGCAGTTTGTCTTGTAAATAAAGTCAGCAAGTACATATTCTGCTAGTGTTACTGCTTTGCTCAAACAGAACAAATTATCTTGCTGTCAAAATTGTTCTATCAAGGACCTGCTTCTGGGTCGGGATTTTGTACATAGCAGAGCATCTCCCTCACTACCATCTACTGAAAGGCAGCCCACAATACAAGCTTTTGTTTAAAAAAAAAATTGTTCCATCAGTGAATTGTTTATTCCATATGTCATTAAATAAATATTGCAATATTATATTAATATGTTCATAAGTCATAAAGATTACAGTTGGTGTGCTAAACAAAGTAAATATATTACTCATTCATTTATTTTACCAAGACCTAGGTAGAACTTTTATTCAAGCTACCAAACTGCATCTATAAAATAACAGAAATATCAAACTACGAGATACATTTTTATTACTTCCTCTGTTTCAATGCTCAAAATGAGCAGAACATTTCAACAATTGCCCAGTTTTTGTCTTGAAAAGATTCTGGACACTACATATAATTCTCTATAAAATGTATGACTGTTTTCTGAAAATCGTACCATATTCATACAATGCTCTAATGACAAATATGCCATTTCCAGGGAGACATGGAAGAGCCCAGATATCTGTAGAATTTACTTTATTTCACAGTAATGATTTGTAAAACATGAGCTTCCTGAGTTTTACAGTTTTTTGGGTTTTTTTTTTTTTGGAGCACTTTATTTTTTAAACTTATATCTTTTTTTCTTTGTATTGGTCAATATAACTCATGCTGTGTGATATTTTAGTCACATTAACTTTAGTCATTATTAGATTTGTGAGAAATCTAAGCACAAGACCAGCGGTGATCATTTTCTCCTCCCTGATCTACCATATGACTGTTTCTCATGGAGGGCTCCATTACACTAAAGAAGGAGCTTGATGAGTAAGGGGCAAACGTGGTGGTGTCACTGTCCCAATGTCTATTCACTGCGCTCACCTTTCACTGGGTTCACCTTTCACTTGCATGCATTTGCAAACTAAAGCAAAAAAAAAAAACAAAAAAAAGGTATTTGCATTCTCCTTTACCATGGGTTTCCTAAGAGCAAACTGCAGAAGAATTGAGATCCAACAGAGTATGAGGAACATTTTTTGGAAGAAAAATACAAAACTGTGAAAATGATAACGTCATAAACACAAAACACTAAATGGCTATAAAAAGTGAAAGAAGAAAAATAAGGCATACGGCCTTTAAAAACAATACTAAGACTTTCTAAATTATGCATGTGGGAGAAGGAAAATAGGATATATGGCATTTAAAAACAATACTGAGATTTTAAAAATATTCTGCATGAAGTCAGAAAGTATTATAGTTAGTGACAAAGATGTGAAGGCCAGAGTTCAGTTTATACACAAGGAAGTATTTTTATATTTTTTCTCTCTGTAATAAGGATACCGTGTTAAGTGTATTCAGTTACACTGTCATTCATTAACCTGGATTATCCTCTGCAAAGAAACGATCAAAGAATTCAAAGTCCAATTCACCTAGAAATTCAAGCCAGTCTTAGCTTATCTTTCAGAAAGAAAGAATCCAGTGAAACCTAGATAGAAAAAAAGGAATAAATCTGGAGGTAATTGGGTGGTGGTAGATGAAATAAAAGGTATTGTTCCATTCCTGGAGTCTGACATCAAGCAGAACAGTAATATCGTATTTACTTTTTCTCAAGCATACCTATTTTATTAAATGCTTCTTGTAGTTCTTCAAGCTCCTCCCGAGAAATGGTAGTAGTACTGTTTTCCATCTTTGGACAGAAAAGACTATCTTCAGGTCTTTATATCTAGAAAAAGCAATATTATAAAAAGAGCATGAAACCTTTGGAAACATTTATTTAAGCAATATAAGGTACAGAGGAAGTACATTCTCTAGGAGAAATTATCTATGAGATATGGCTGACAAAGAACAAATAGGAGTAGGTCCCCTGGTAACAATCTCTCAGCATAGGCCAGCCAAACTATAACTGAGACTCAATAAGGGGAAGAAACACCTGCTTTTCTTACCTCGTGCTTTTACACAGATATTTCTCAACAGCCTAATGAATTAATATTAATTTCTATTTGCATTTTGCCCCACAATTTCAAGAAAATAAGCAATGCATTTCAAGTTTGAGAAAAGTAGAGCATTTACAAATGTACAGCATAAGGTCAGAAAGTAAACTTTTTTAAGACATGAATCATGTCCACAAAAAACGTAAATTCAGAATCTGCTTATCTTATAATGGGATGTGTGGTTTTAACATTCAGCTTTACAATATTCAACCACTGCCACATTCTTTCTCCTTCCCCGTGTGAAGTCTCTGAGGGTCTGTGGGGCTCTTCTTTTACATGGCATGATCGTGACTCACTGCAGTCCCAAACTCCTAGGCTTAAGTGATCCTCCCACCTCAGCCTCCTGAATAGGTAGGACTATAGGCATGTGCCACTGCACCCAGCTAAAAGTTTTTTGTAGAGACAGGATCTCACTGTGTGGTCCAGGCTGGTCTTGAACTCCTAGCTTCAAGCAGTCCTCCTGTCTCGGCCTTTGAAAGTTGAGCGGTGAGGGGGTGGGGGACTTCGTATTCTGAGCAGGTATGGCAAACTAAAAAGGAAAAAATTACATAAAACTGGGCTATAGGAAAAGTCACAAGGTGGTATGTGTTCATTACAGAAAATAATTGATAACGAATGTCCCAAACAGAAAATTAACATTACTCATAATCCTACTATCCAGAAGTATCGACAAATATCATTTCGTTGTCTTTATCCTTCTGACCCACTTTCTTTTTTTATTTTTTTTGAGACAGAGTCTCGCTTCTTCACCCAGGCTGGAGTGCAATGGTGCAATCTCAGCTCACCGCAACCTCCGCCTCCCAAGTTAAAGCGATTCTCCTGCCTCAGCCTCCCCAGTAGCTGGGATTACAGGCATGTGTCACTATGCCCAGCTAATTTTTGTATTTTTAGTAGAGATGTGGTTTTACCATCTTGGCCAGGCTGGTCTCGAACTCCTGACCTCACGTGATGTACCCGCCTCAGCCTCCCAAAGTGCTGGGATAACAGATGTTGATCCATGGCGCCTGGCCCCCTTCTGACCTACTTTCAAAACACATGTGTACCTTTTGGGGGTGAGAACAATGTGACCATACTATATTACAAACTTTTTATTGGTAATAACACATTGTCACTATGTTTTCATGCTGGTTCATCAACATAATATTTAATGGCTACATATTACTATCTCATAACTTATTTGGTAAATCCCCTCTTTCAGAGTATTTGCACTGCTTTTAATTTTTCATTACAAATAATGCTTCAATGAACATCCCTGCAGATAAATCTTTATTCTTCTCCATGTTTATTCTGTGTGATAAATATCTAAAAGTAGAATTATTTACATTTTTAAGACTTCTAATATCTAGCAATGTAACTCTTATTTATTCTTATTATACTTTAAGTTCTGGGATACATGTGCAGAACATGCAGGTTTGTTACATAAGTATACATGTGCCATGGTGGTTTGCTGCACCCATCAACCCATCATCTACATTAGGTATTTCTCCAAATGCTATCCCTCCCCTAGTCCCCACCCCTCAACAGGCCCCAGTGTGTGATGTTCCCCTCCCTGTGTCCATGTCTTCTCCTTGTTCAACTCCCACTTATGAGTGAGAACATACAGTGTTTGGTTTTCCGTTCTTGTGTTAGTTTGCTGAGAATGATGGTTTCCAGGTTCATCCATGTCCCCGCAAAGGACATGAACTCATCCTTCTTTATGGCTGCATAGTATTCCATAGTGTATACGTGCGACATTTGCTTTATCCAGTCTATCATTGATGGGCATTTGGACTGGTTCCAAGTCTTTGCTATTGTGAATAATGCTGCACTAAACATACATGTGCATGTGTCTTTATAGCAGCATGATTTATAATCCTTTGGGTATATACCCTGTAACAGGATTGCTGGGTCAAATGGTATTTCTGGTTTTAGATCCTTGAGGAATCGCCACACTGTCTTCCACAATGGTTGAACTAATTTACACTCCCACCAACAGTGTAAGAGCTGTCCTATTTTTTTTTTTAAGTGAAAGTAAGTTTATTAAGAAAGTAAAGGAATAAAAGAATGGCTACTCCATAGAGTAGCCACAACTCTTATTTTTAAAATGACGTAGTGGCTTGTCTATTCACTGTACAGCTAAAGATGAATACCAATTATATTGTATTCCTCATAAACACTTAGTTCTATCAGACAGTTAATATATGCCTCAGAAAATAAGTAACTAGTGCTTTATAAAACAATAGGAATTGAAGCTAAGTGGAAAATCCTCTTTTTATACACTTTTATAGACTTGTATTTATATAGAAGGTTCAATATCATCCCTAATTTTTCAGTGAAGCACATCAATTTTCAAAATAATTTATTCACTGAAATTTCATTCATCATTGAAAAATTATATTAAATTGTGTGAAGCCCTCTAAGAGTATGGCTCATTTGTGATCTGTACACAAATTTATTCAGAAATTGTGGTGTTCTTTAGAAATCACAAATTTCTATCTCTTACAATTTTTCTGGAGCCTGGTTCTAATTAAATGTGCAATTAAATCTTTTAGTCTTGTTTTAAATATACTACTGTCTGCTATTTAATTCTATGCTGTTTTTAAAAAAATTCTAAAGAGCTCAAGTCAGTAGAAAAAGGAGTAAATAGAAGTCATCTTACTCCCCAGATGCAGGTTCTTACATCTTAGCATTAAATATTCATTTCATTGGATTCTCACCTTTAGAAAGCTTTAGTATATTTAAAACTATATACAGGCATACTTATTTTGTGTTCAAATAGATTAAATCGTTTTTTTAAGGATTGTTAAGCATAATTCCCTGGGTCTGCAAAATGCTAGTTGTGTTGTGGCTGGCTTTGAATCTCTGTGGTTTCAGTCATCCTGTATATCCTTTCCTGTATTCAAAATGCTATTCCTTGCCTCAAGTTTTAAAAATAGTGGCCCAATTTTAGCATTTGCACTCCACAGAAAGACTGCAAATTAACAGTGTTTGTGTTGACCTTGCATTTGAAACGATAAAAATAAACCTGGGGTTATATTCTTTGCTCATGCCTATTCAAATTTATATAATTTGTTAATTACATAAAATATTTTTAGTCTCCTATAATCAGGCAAAAGCAACATGTAAACTTCTCAAAAAAGCAAAACCCATACAACGCTGTTTCCTATTTTTAAAGCTTTGTTTTTATAGCTAATAAGTGTAAAGATGTTGCTTTGAATCCTTCGAC
Source organism: Colobus angolensis palliatus (assembly GCF_000951035.1). NCBI lineage: Eukaryota > Metazoa > Chordata > Mammalia > Primates > Cercopithecidae > Colobus > Colobus angolensis. The sequence continues at coordinate 4,080,884 of NW_012118043.1, forward strand.
ATTAAAATGAAACAAATAGAAAAATATAAAAGGATCTTCAAGATACACAGACAGCTCCTAACTTACGATGATTTGACTTAGAATTTTTCAACTTCACAATGGTGCGGAAGTTATACACAGTCATCAGAGAGCGGTATGATACTCTCATCATGCTGGGCAGAGGTGGTGAGCCACGGGCAGCCACGCAATCACAAGGGTGAACAACCAATACTCTACATTTACCATGTTGTCAGAAAGCTTTGCCCAACTTTAGGCTACTGTAAGCATTCTAAGCACATTTAAGGTAGGCAAGGCTAAGCTATGAGGCTCAGTAGATTAGGTGTACAAAATGCACTTTTTACTTACGATGGGTTTATTGGAATGGGACTCCTCTGTAAGTTAAGGAGCATCTGTACTCTCAAAAAAAAACAAAACAAGATGCAGAAAAGTAAGTGTGGCAGGGAAAGGAAAGTGATGGTATCAGCTGTATGTTTATAAAACATTTTCTGGAAGGGTACAAAAGAATGGTAAGAGTTGTGATTTTTACATTGTCAGTCTCATGGCAATTCAGGGTTGTTTCTATTGCCTTTTTTTCCTGAAACTGTTCTAAGAAGGGTTTTAGATTCTGCCAATCATAAAGAACTGCTCTAACTTTGGTAAACTTTTAAAAGGCTCAAGGAAGAAATTTGAGGGAGGAGAAAAGATCAAATCCAATTTTATCTAAATTTTCAAAAGTCTCTTTTAGAATGTGCTTAACTTTCCAAATATATATTTGGTTGTGTCACGGTACACTTGAGGATTAGGCAAGGAAAAAAGAGGCTTTAATTGGTGAAAGAAGGTTCCATTTAAAATGATTTGTGCTTAAAGAAAAGTGGAAGTAAATTAGTCGGGCGTGGTGGTGCACACCTGTAATCCTAGCTACTCAGGAGGCTGAGGCAGGAGAATCGCTTGAACCCAGGAGGCAGAGGTTGCAGTGAGCTGCAATCGCACCGTTGCACTCCAGTCTGGGCAACAAGAGTGAAACTCTGTCTCAAAAAATAAAACAAAACAACAACAACAGCAACAAAAAAAAGAAAGAAAGAAAGAAAAGAAGAAAAGAAAAGTGGAAGAGGAACTGATCCTCTAGGAGGATTCCCATGCATTGGCAATTTGGGACTGGCCTTCAGTGGCTGTTAGACTTACCACCAAGAGTTTTCTACTATTTACTTAAAAGTCCCAACATGTGGCCCCTAGTAAGGGAGTTTAAATTCATTCATTCATGTATTCAACAAATACATCCTATTTGGCTTGGCTAAATGAAGATAAAAAGATGAGTAAGAATCAGTTTCTCCTAAAACTGTACTTATACAACATAGCGCTTATCAGGTTCAACTGTAAATGCATGAAAAGTTTAATTTAAACGGATTTTTTGTAAATAGTACAATCTTACGATTATTGTTCTTTGATGAACAAATCAGAATCATCTTCTAATTCACTTTCTGTTTAAATCTGGATATAAAGGAGTCTCTTTTATACTATATACCACATATTATAGGAGTTATTCAGCATATATCATATATGGCTTTAGGTTAGAAGTCTCTGAACTAAGGCCAGGTGTTGTGGCTCACACGTGTAATCCCAGCACTTTGGGACATAGAGGTGGGCAGATCGCTTGAGCTCAGGAGATGGAAACCAGCTTCGGCAACGTGGCAAAACCCCATCTCTACTAAAAATATATAAAAATTAGCCAGCCATGGTGGCTAGAGCCTGTAGTCCCAGCCATTCTGGAGGCTGAGGTAGGAGGATCACTTGAGCACAGGAGGTGTGGGCTGCAGTGAGCCGAGATCACACCACTGCACTCCAGCCTGAGCAACACAGCCAGACCATTTCAAAAAAAAAAAAAAAAAGTTTCTGAACTAATTGTAACCAAGGCAATTGTATTATATGGAATGGTGATGTGAGAAGAAGGCTAAAAGGGGTGGGTGAGACTATGCATATGTACACACACACTCACATGCATGAGTTTAAGAGAAAATAAGAATAAGAGAAAGACAAAGACCAAAGACTTGAAGAAAACAGAAACAAGCTCTTGGAAAAGCATTTGATATAAGGAAGATTCACATTGCAGCAAAATTATCCCTTTCTTCATTAAAGCTAAGTGCAAGTCAGGGGCAGCAGTTACCAGAAAAACAATGTAAAAACATGCAATGAGTCAGCAAGTATTTGGTGAAGAAAAATACGGATGCGGACCCAAAAACTGGCTGTACAGAAGGGCTTAGAGGAAATAACTTTCCCAAGGAAAGACAACATATTGAAATGAAAGCTGCTGGCACCTCAGCTCTGACTTTACTTTTTAATACATGGGGTTTGATCACTTAAGCACAAAGGTTCAAATGTTATTTGACTTGTGCAACTGAATGAATGAGTGTGCAGAGTTAGAGTTGCTTACTGAATGGCTAAATCAGCATGCCAAAAACAAACAAAAACCAACAACAACGTAGTCTCTTCTCACAAGGCCTTTATCTCAGAGTTCTACCATTATCCATGGCTAACACCAAACAGGCCTATTCAGTTTTGAAACCCAAACACTTCAAGTGATCAGTGAGGAAGTACATATTGAAGGGATGGCCTAGGCAAAGAGGGACAATGTGAAACGTATGACTCAACTTGGTCCCCGGGTCTCCTACTCTGTGCCCTCAGCTCCACTCAGATAGATGTGCTAATGGATTTGCCACACCTCCGAGGACTCAGGCACTGCTCCCTCACTGCAGCCTGTTCAAGGGGCACAAAAATCTTTGCCTCTGTTGGCAGAGCCAAGGTTAGTAAGTTTTCTTAGCTGAAAAATAGGAAACTAGATTAAAAGTATATATAAATGGTGCAAAGTAGGATTTACTGGCGAACGCACAATAAAAAGTATCAATAGGAGACTGACTGGAACTATTTGTAGGGGAGAAAGAAAGGGAATGACTTAGTCCCCAGTACTTTCCTAAAGCCTTAAGTCCTCTCTAAATCCAACACTGGGTGATACATAACTTGTAAGCTGAGGAAATTAGAATCCACACAGTGGGAATCAGTTCTTCTGAGGACCCGCTGAACAATGATGCCTCATGGCCACAAGCTCAGCAACACTTCCTATCTACAGCCATGAATGTTCTTCCTAGTTCCTGAAATCCTGGATGAAGAAAGAGGCCCCTCCTCATTTGACTCCCAACCTTTACCCCTTCCTTAATGTGTCCATAATGCTTGTCCCCTGGAAATCCCATCCACATCTCTAAGCCTACAAGGGCCAGGCAGGGAAAGTCAGAAGTGTGATTCAGACCTGGTAGGGGATGGGAAGGGCTCTGAAAAGGAGCAGCCACTGCTGAGCTCCAGTGGACAGTTGCCAAGAGGAATGAGGCCCAGGGTTGCTAGATCTTCTGATTTTTCAAGGGAAGTCACAGATCCATATTTTTAGGTGAAATTTGATTTTTAAGCTTTGGCAAACAATTTGAATTATTATAAAGCACTGTGTGTGCCAGATGAGTCCTTCAGTCTATTAAGTTTGGTTCCTCACCTTCTCAATTCTGTTCATTCATTGGCCTCCCAGGGGACCTGGATGGAAATGCTGTGTGTTTCTTTAGAAACACTCCCATTGGCTGGGCACAGTAGCTTGTGCCTGTAGTCCCAGCTACTCAAAAGGCTGAGGTGGGAGGATTGCTTAAAGCTAGGAGTTTGAATCCAGCCTAAGCAAGACAGTGAGACCCCCTGTCTCCATCTCTTTTTGTTTTTTAGGGTTTTGTTTGTTTGTTTGTTTGTTTGTTTGAGGCAGAGTTCCATTCCTGTCATCCAGGCTGGAGTGCAATGGCACAATTTTGGCTCACTACAACCTCTGCCTCCTGGGTTCAAGTGATTCTCCTGCCTCAGTCTCCAAAGAAGCTGAGATTACAGGTGCCCATCACCATGCCCAGTTAATTTTTGTATATTTTTAGTAGAGACGGGGTTTCATCATGTTGGCCAGGCTGGTCTCGAACTCCTGACCTCAGGTGATCCAGCCGCCTTGGCCTCGCAAATGCTGGGATTACACACGTGAGCCACTGTGCCTGGCCCTGTCTCCATCTCTTAAAAGTAAAGAAAAGAGAAAAAAAAAAAAAGAAAAAGAAACACTCCCATCAAATAGCTCACTGAGGGCCAGAAGAAAACATTTTGTCTCTAAATTTGTCAAAACCCAACCTCAGATTTACACTACTCATCACATCCCTGAACCCAATAAGGGGCATTTACAATTGTCGTCCCCTCTGAAAGATGAGGAGCCAGCAGGTCACAAGCCTATTAACCACAGAGACTTTCCCAGCTCAGGCAGCTGGGCCCACCTGGCATCCCAGGATCTTTTCTTTCTCATTTAGTATTTATATCCCATCTACTGTCCCCTACCCCTTCTCCCACTTTAGGCCTTCACTGGCTCTCTGGGAAAATTCAACACATGAGTATTACCCAAGTCCCCATCATTATAATGTCTATAACACTTTGAGTATAATTTCCTCAACATGTTTTGTTTTCTCCTTCAGCAACTATTTTCCTTCTTCTGGCAACAGTCCTAACTTTAGTTCTGATGTTGCACCTGTAATGATACATCCATGCCATTTTTGGCTAAGGTTCCAGGTCCAAGCCATGCAGCACATCATATTCCCTGGCCACAGTGATTTTGCTTTAGGAATAGGCATAAAATCCAGCTGGAGTCAACAAGACATAACAAGGCTTTTGTAAAACATTTTATAATGAGAGTCCCCACATGATCCCCTGAATCAGAGAGGAAGTAGAGGTCAGAGCAGCTGTAGCCATCATACCTCCAACAAAGAGAGAACACAAGGCTAAGAAGAAGCCAAAACCAGACAAAAATTAGCTGGGCATGGGGGTGGACACCTGTAGTCCCAGCTACTCAGGAGGCTGAGGCACAAGAATCACTTGAACCCGAGAGGCAGAGGTTGCAGTAAGCTGAGATTACACCACTGTACTCCAGTTTGGGCGACAGAGTGAGACTCAGTCGAAGAAGAAGAAAGAAGAAGGAAGAAGAAAGAAGAAGAAGAAGAAAGAAGAAGAGGAAGAAGAGGAAGAGGAGGAAGAGGAAGAAGAGGAGGAAGAGGAAGAGGAAAAGGAGGAAAAAGAGGAGGAAGAGGAAGAAGAAGAAGAGGAAGAGGAAGAAGACAGAAGAAGAAAAAAGAAGAAAAAGAAAGAAGAAAGAAGCAGCAGCAGCAGCAGCAGCAGCAGCCACTGCCAAAACCAACACTGCAGAAGACAAACGGTAAAGACAAGACACATTCTGGCAGAGTTGTCAGGAATTCAGAGTCCCGAATTCCACTGTGGTTTTTCTTTCTTTCTTTTTTTTTTTTTGGTGGTTACTCGAAAAAATTTATTAAAAGCCATTTAAACTAGGTTTCTATTGCTTTCAGCAACAAGTGTCTAAACGAATACAGAGAGAGCAAAAACAAACAATCTACATGAAGAAAATGGGAGGCAAGTCACTTCCTCAAAGGATGGAGAATATTTGGGCATTCTGAATTGGGAAAGAAAATTACCTATATTTTCCAAATAAGTTTACATCTAGATTATAAGCATTACTTTGGTCATAATTTGTATTTTACCATGACCTCACCTAATCCCAGAAACTCAGTGCATCAGTGAACCACAGAAGTCAGTTTATAGTTGCTCCCACACTGATCAGTAGTATTGTATTAAAGATTATATTCATAGCCTAAAGGTCTCTAGACCTATGACTGCTTTGTACCTTTTCTTCCCTTTCCCTTCATTCAGAAAAATTCTTCCTATTCTCTTTTTGTTTTTTGTTTTTTTTTTTGAGATAGAGTCTTGCTCTGTCGCCAAGGCTAGAGTTCAGTGGCGCGATCTCAGCTCACTGCAAGCTCCATCTCCTGGATTCAAGCAATTCTCCTGCCACAGCCTCCCTAGTAGCTGGGATTTCAGGCATGAGCCACCATGCCTGGCTAATTTTTTGTATTTTTAGTAGAGATGGGGTTTCATCTTATTGGTCATGGCTGGTCTCCAACTCCTGACCTCAGGTGATCCACCCACCTCAGCCTCCCAAAGTGCTGGGATTACAGGCGTGAGCCACCACGCCTGGCTTTTTTTTTTTCTTTTTTCTTTTTTTTGACATAGGGTCTCACTCTGTTACCCAAACTGGAGTGTGGTATCATGATCATGGTTCACTGCAGCCTGGAACTCCAGGGCTCAGGTGATCCACCTCAGCCTCCTGAGTGTCTGGGACTACAGGCGTGTACCACCAAGCCCGGCTCCTATTAACTTTTAATTCACCTTCAGCTAACGATGACAAAGTGAGTAGTAATATATTATGAGAAATGGGCAGGTCTTTCTGGCATGAGGCAGGGCAGGGCAATCTAGCTGCAATGACATACAAAGTCAATAATCATTAAAATCAGGAAACTTCTAAAGTATTGCATGTAGAGAGAAAAAAGCAATTTACTTAGTATCTGAGAGTAAAAAATATTTATGTCCAAGATGTTTGCAGATTTATCTAACATCCTACCAAAAACAGGTACACTGAGTGGCAAGTCCCTTTAAGTTAGTTAGATTTCCAAAGTGGTGCCTGACCTAGATCTCAGTAAGACCCACACTATAATTTGCTGTGTGGCATGATAATGTGCTTTCAAAGCACAAAGGGAACAAGAAGGACGCATGGCAGACAATTCAGGAGCGAATGAAGCTGAAAAAATTCAAAACTCTCCATTCATTTTTGTACAGGCATTTTTATACATGGTCAGATATCTAACATAGGTACAGATGCTCAAAAAAATTGGCCTGAAATAAACCTTATGTAGGAACATTAGAAATGAGAGCTTCTTTATCAAATCTATTTGTTGGTTTTATTATTGTTTTGAAGTTCCAGTTGACAATAATAATGTCACTATATTGCTACTCATAATCACACAAGCTGCCCAGTTCTCTATTTTCAAATCCTGGAGGAGGAAAATGTTCCAAAAACTGATGCCTCCCACAACTGAATTTTCTCTTGTCTTTTTTAGTTTGTTCCATTAAACTATACTTCAAACAATTTCCTTCATGAGATCACAGCCTCAACAATTTTAGTTAAACCTTTACATACAGACTCCAAACCTTTCCTTTTAACAATCTTGATTTCCCACTACATCCTGAAAAAGGCCTCCTCTTTCTCCTGAGGCCTCTTCCATATTGTTCTACAACTTTCCTTCATGCCATTTCCTGTCCCTAGAAACTCTATTCTCCCACAGCCAAATCTTTACCCCCACTCAAAGCAAAGCTCAAATTCCACCATGATTTTTTTCCTTCATTGCCCTCATTTCATTTCAGCACAGATTTATTGAGAACACCTAAGGCGCTAGGTGTTGTGCCAAGTGTTGGAGGCAATCAAACGGTGACTCACACACAGAGCTGACTCTCAAAGAGTTTACAATTTAGTAAGCAAGTCAATGAACCAAAGATGACAGCAATGGCAAACACATGACTCCCTTACCCACTGCAGACATCCCTCACCAATTGCAGTTCTTTCTCACTGAGCCTCACAGTCCTCCACACAGCCCCTACTAGAGAGTCAGCTCTCAAAATGAACTAGAACCCCTGTACAGGCTAGAATTAAGTAAGTAGGAAAGAAAGAATCATCTGACTAGAAGATTTAAGGAAGGATTTCTAGAGTAGGTACCAATTGGCTGAAAAATGAATTGAAAAATGAACAGGCATGAGGTCAGGATTTCAAGACCAGTCTGGTCAACATAATGAAACCCTGTCTCTACTAAAAATACAAAAAATTAGCTGGGTATGGTGGTGTGCACCTGTAATCCCAGCTAATCAGGAGGCTGAGGCAGAAGAATCGCGTGAACCCAAGAGGCAGACGTTGCAGTGAGCCAACATTGTGCCATTGTACTCCAGCCCGGGCAACAGCGAGAGACTCTGTCTCAAAAAAAAGAAAGAAAGAAAGAAAGAAAGAAAGAAAGAAAGAAAGAAAGAAAGAAAGAAAGAAAGAAAGAAAGAAAGAAAAGAAAAAGAAAAAGAAAAGAAAAGAAAAAGAAAAAGAAAAATGAACAGGCAGACTGAAAAAAGATGCAAACCTCAGCTAAGGGAGAAAAACCTTACTGGTCTTCCCCACAGACCACTCATAATCTGACAAATGGAGTTCTTGACTATTTATATTGTATTATAGCATCTTATCACCTTGTAATTTTCAAGTATAGAAGAAATATAGATACACCATTATCCTTAAGAAACTCCTAAGGTGATAAGATGATGCAATACAATATAGATTTCAGTTAACAACATCACTTTTAATTTCTCAGTGGCAATGATGGTGATGATTCTATTCAAAAAATGTCACTTCTTTGAAAGCCTTTAATTTTCTGTTAGTCTTTTTGCCTATTGGTAATTTGCATCTCCAGCACATGAAAAATCACCACTCCCATCTCCAAACACACCTACATGCTGCACCTTGTATTTAGAGCAGCCCAATATTGGCCAACTTAAGGACTCTCCCTTTTTCTACTCAAATAGGTCAAAATTGCATTTCTTCTTATGTACCTCAGAAAAGAAGGGATATTCTCACTCCCTCCAAACCATGCTTTCTAAGAAGGAATTTTCTATGACTTCCAGGACTCTTAGCTTCAACTGTGTCCCCTTATCTACTGACAATGGAAATATTTAATCTTCCTACTTGCTATTTGTGCCAGTTAAGGTATTTTCACTATAAGCAACAAACAAACCTGATTCTGGCAACATTTGTCAAAAAAGGAATGCACTAGATTCAGGGCATTGGCTCAAAGAATCAAGAGAGGGCTGAAGAAATAGACTCCCAAAGAACAGGTGACAGACAACTCCACGGAGCTCCACAGTAAGAACTATGATGTGCTGCTTTACAGCACTGTCTCCAGATGCTTCTGCTGCTATCTGAGGATGACAGTCTAGTTCCCAGGATGTTGTGTGATTGGCAGAGCTTCTGCGACATGCCCATGCCTGTAGTAAAGGGGTATCAGGAAGACAAGACCTAAAGCTATGGAGAAACTTTTTCCTATACTCATTTGCCTTCTGTAGTCTTTTTATTTGCATGAAGCAAAGATGAAGTTTTAAATCTGAATCTGAGGCAAATGCAAGCATGCCATCTTAGAATCTTCTCCTGACCTGAACTCATTGCATCCAATCAAAAACACATGAAGGTTGTATAAACATGGCTCATAAAATCTCCCCTTAACTCCCTACCCAAAAAACACAAAACACAGCACTCATGCCTCATACACAGTGGCAGTCCAAACACAGCAAGTAAGACTTCCCTTACAGCCTTAATAATAGGCATTCATGGGCGTTCACTATAGGCCAAGCACTGTTCTAAGTACTACATGTATTAACTCATTGAATCCTCCCAGCAACTCTATGAGGTTGATATTATTACAGTTCGCACTTTAGAATTAAAGAAATTGAGACCAAAAGCTTCACGTAAGTGGCAGAGCTGGGCTCTGAACCCAAGGAGTCTGCTAAGTCCAGATCCTTAATTATACAATGCCTTCATATTGGTGGTCTCCATCAAGCCCCTTCCATGCCTACATCTTATGTTGTACCCCTTAGGACCTTCTCCTGTTGGAAGCTGCCCTAGAACCTGACTTGTTGGTACAGAACTGCCAGGGTGAAGTGTCGGCAGAATGTGACCTGTCTTATGATACTCAGGGAATGGATCAAAAGATTGAAATGAGCTTTGTGAAAATGACACCTTTTTTTACATCACATTAGTTTTCCTCTATGACACAATTTTTTACATCACATTTCTTTCCTCTGAAAACGTACCTTGTTCCTATTTTCTACGTATTATTTAGTAACAGGAAATTATACATTAGAGATAATGCTCAGACTGTAACTCCCTATAATGCCAAATAGCTCATTCAGAATGAATGCCTCAAGACCAACACTGAAGAACTGTCAGAGAGCAGGAAGCTGTGAGTCATTTCCAAGTGCTCTGGAATAACCCAGGTATTACTGCCTGGTTTGTAATCCTCTTTCCTCCAGCTGTAGTTGAGAATTTCAGTGTAAATGATTCACAGCAACACAAGAGAGATTCTGATCCAACTTGCATCTGAGTAAGCAGAAGAGTCCTACCCAGCGTGCTTCCAAGTCAGGGTTTAAACTTTAACCTCTAAAACACACATGGTTTAAAACTTCAAGTTTTTCATTCTTTGCAGAGATTTCAAGTAGTGCTTTTCAGAGTTGTAAGTCTGAGGTACTGCATTTTGCAACCTACATAATCCAACTCTGGCCTTCCCTATTAAAAGACAAAAGAAAGAATTATCTTATACATGTATTCTTTTTCAAGGATTCATAGAAGTATTTCCTAAAATCCTAAGTTTTGATAGGTTATGGATTTGAAAAGGTACTGAAAAATATCAATCACAAAGAATACCATAATAACAAAGAATTAACAACTATCAAATTATTAACACAATTTACTTAAAGAATACAACTAATTAACAAATCTATGTTTTATAATTCTTTTAATAGTCTGATTGCCACCACTGAAGGATTCTATCAAACGGGTTAGAGTTTTTCCTACTCGCAAAACAAGGATGCCCCTTAGGGAAACCAGATATTTGCTAGAGAACTATGAAGTAATTATACCTTTTGCTTTTGGAGGAGGAAGGTGGTGCCCACTACCAACTCTGGAAATTGTCTCTCACTAGAATCTTGGCATTAGAAAAATTGATAACTGCACTTGATCAAGCATTTTATACTTTTCAAAGCAGTTCCACGTCCATTCCTCATTATTAGACAAAGTTACCCTCATAAATGAATCACGACACTCAAGTTTAATGATTTATAACAGTTATAAAGTCCTGTCCACACTCCTCACTCCACAATTAAGAAAAACAGCATATAGAGTGAGGGGTAAAATGATATGCTTCACGTTCCAGAACAAGTCATTGACAATGCTGAGTAAGAGTATGCACATCAAAAGACGACTTTAAGTAAAAAAACTACTAAAGAAGTCAGGTGCTGTGGCTCACGCCTATAATCCCAGCACTTTGGGAAGCCAAGGCAGGAGGATCACTTGAGCCCAGGAGTTTGAGACAAGCCTGGATGACATAGAGAGACCCCTTCTCTATGAAAAATAAAAATAAACTAGCCAGGCGTGGTGACACGCACCTGTGGTCTTAGTTACTCAGGAGGCTGAGGTAGGAGAATCCCTTCAGCCTGGGAAGTCGAGGCTGGAATGAGCCATCATCATATCACTGCACTCCAGCTTGGGTGACAGAGTGAGACCCTGTCTCAAAAACAAAACAAAACAAACAAACAAACAAAAAACAAAACAAAAAAAATGACCAAAGAAAACCACTGTCATTTTATATGCCTAAGAGGTTCAAGCCAAAATTAAAACACAATAGACATTAATGTTTAAATGCCATGGGTTGTATAGCTTTAGAAATAAAAGAAGAGGTCAGGCGTGGTGGCTCACGCCTGTAATCCCAACACTTTGGGAGACTGAGGCGGGAGGATCACCTAAGGTCAGGAGTTCAAGACCAGCCTGGCCAACATGGTGAAATCCCATCTCTACTAGAAATACAAAATTAGCTGGGCATGGTGGTGCATGCCTGTAATCCCAGCAACTTGGGAGCCAGAGGCAGGAGAATCGCTTGAACCCGGGAGGTGGAGGTTGCAGTGAGCCAAGATCATGCCATTGCACTCCAGTCTGGGTGACAAGAGCAAAATACCATCTCAAAAAAAAAGAAAAAAAAAAAAAAGCAATGAAGAAATTAACAAGAGCAGACCTACTGTAGGAGATCTTAGCTGTTGGTAGTTTAATCAAGAACAAATGAAGATAAAGAGAATTTGACTAATATATTCTATAACTCTCAAATTATGTTCCTTATTTTCCTAAACTAAATCAAAGTTAGCTCTAAGCATACTCAGTATTAGAAGGCCAATGCTAGTTGTTATGTAGATCCCTCTCCATTCTTTGATATATACCAGGACCCCAAAACTTATATAAGAGGAAAAACTGGACTCATTTTGTCATCAGTGAGCAGAGCCTTGCTTCAGTACTCTGATGTCTTACCAGGGCTACTTCAGGAGGTTCACTGCTGCTTGACCTCTCTCCATCCAGTATTTGGCTCTTACCTTGTGCCCATCATGGGCCATAACCACAGCTTCAATGCATTCCTATCAAATACAGCCAACCTCACAATGCATTTAACGAGAAATATCTTACTGACGACTTTGTGGACAAATCAAGAAGAAAAATTTACTTTACACACCACTGGGCAAAACTGCAAAATTTCCTTTAACTGTTCTTTCTCCAAAGCTCTTCTCTGCAAGAGAGCCACCTCCTCTCTGATCACTCTAAAACTCTCTACCCTGACACAACTCCTGGCCCTTCCTTTCTGGGCTCCAGTCTCCCCTTCACCAAGGCCTTTTCCCCTCAACCTCCATCTCAATAGCTTTTCTTATGTTGAGCAATTTAATTTTTTCCTCAGCTTCTACAATTTGCAAGCTCTCTCACCCATCATTGCTCTTAACAAATACAACTTCCACCTAAAGATCCAACTCTTTTGGGAGGCAATAGGAAGACAGCAAATAACAAAAGAAGGCTGGGAACAGGCTCATGCCTATAATCCTGGGTGGGAAATGAACTGGGTGAAGGATGGTGGTGGGGTGGGCAGATTGCTTGAGTCCAGGAGTTCAAGACCAGCCTGGGCAACCTGGCAAAACCCTGTCTCTACAAAAAATAGAAAACTTAGCCCAGTATGGTGGTACATCCCTGTAGCCTCAGCTACTTGGAGGGGTGAGGTGGGAGGATTACTTGAGCTCCAGGAAGTTGAGGCTACAAAGCTGAAAATACCATAGATCTATTCAAACTATATTTTTAAAAGGCCATTAAGCTAAATGAAAATTAAAATAACAATTAAATATTAATACCATTGTTTTGCTCAGAAAATTAACCATACTTTTAAAAGGATAATAATCAGATAATATGTTCTGGGAAACAGAGACCCCGCTATATGGGACACAAACTGACAGACCACACTCATAAGGTGAAAACTGGAACAAACATTGTAGCACAATTTAGCAGCAATGGATTCAAAAGCCTCAAATTAACAAGGCTTTCTTCAAAAATGTTGATGGAACAATTCCATTTGTAGGATTTATTCTACAGAAGTATTCCAAAGTGAGTGGAAAGATTTTGGTATAGATCTTTCCTTCATTTTTACTTAAAATAATGGAAAATGAAAACAACCTAAACTTCTAAAAAATAGAGAATTTATTTAATAATATATGGTAAATCTACCAATAAAAGGAAAATCAGATAGTAATTAAAAATCATGTTCTCAAAGAACATGGAAAAAAATTCACCATATACTATTCAGGTTTCCAAAAAGGAGATTATCAATATGGATAGTATATTCCCAACTTTGTTTAAAGTATACACCTGTGCAAAGAAAAAAAGACGAGTTAGACAGAGGTGATAGGGAAACATGTAGACATGTTTAATAAAATACACATCTTTAAATTTTTTCAGTAGATACATGATCTAGAGAAAGCAAAAGAAATCCCAGAGCCAGATATGAAGTGGGAAGCTGCATAAGAGCAGGGCAACATTCACAGCTCAAATGAGTGAGACCTCGGATCCTGAACACAGCAGAAAGTTAGAAGTGGAACAGAAAGCCCAAACCTGGGAAGAGGCAGTCCTGTCTGTAAAGAGGTATACTTAACACATACTACAGACAGAAAAAAAAAAAGGCACCCAGGAGAAATCTGAACCCCAAAACTGCCCTAGGTGTGAGGGGGAGCCTGAATTCACACCATTTCCCCTAAAGAAACCCAGAACCCAAGAAACCAAGGAAACCATAAGGATCTCACAAAGGTGAAAGCAGAAGTGCTCGGTAGGAAGACTGGCACCACCCAGAGTACACGCTGGACTCCAGCTGAAGATAGTGCTCTGAAGACAAAACTCACACAGACAAAACTTACGCACCGTGAGAATCCATCAGCATGAAAGGAAGACACTTCCAAACTGGGAATCACAAAACGGACTTTGTAATAAATATGTCTAAATTTTTCAGAGATAAAAAAAAAGGAATTCATTCTTAAGAACAGAAAATATTTAAAAAGAAAAAGTACATATCTTTTTGAAAGAATAGGATATATATATTCATATATATACAAAAATGATAATAGGAGCTATTTTGGGGGTGAGGGTGGTGAGATTGTGAATGCCTTAAATTTTTTCTATATAGTTGTGTATTTCCAACAATGACCAAATATTACTTTAAAAAATATATATTATATATACATATATATTATATATACATATTATATATATACATATTATATATATACATATAATCACTCTGGGTCTCGCTCTGTCACCCAGGCTGGAGTACAGTGTGCAATCATAGCTCATTGCAACTTCAAACACCTGGGCCCAAGGCATTCTTCCACTCCAGCCTCTCAAAGCTAGGACTACAGGCATGTACTACCATACCTGGCTAAAAGTTTTTTTTGTTTTTGTTTTTTGTAGAGACCAGGTCTCACTCTTTTAACCAGGCTGGTCTCTGTAGGCATGGGCCACCATCAGGTCTGGCTCAAATATTACTTTTATAACAGACAAGAGAGGAAGAAAAAAGGTGAAGATTCACACTTAACTATTCCCATGTGATGGCTAAAAAGAATTTTTGAGAAATGAAGGGCATAAACCTTGATAAACTACTACAATAAATCCAAACTGGCCTCTAATGAATGCCCCTACAACCTAGCCAAACCCACATCAGACACCACCCAACCAAACACTCCATACCACATGTTGCAATCAAACTGAGCACATCAGCAGATCCTGTACATGTTATTTTTAAATATTAACCCTCTATACATGCCCTTTTCCTGAAATTCTCTTCATCCTTTCTTCACCCTTTCAAGTCTTGCTAATCTTTCCAGATCCAATGAAATACTGTTTTTCTTGTGTAGTCTTCCTCAAATCCTTCAGCCTGAATAAGCAATCACATCACTCAGTGATGTCAAAGGAACTCACTGAGCCTTCTGATTAATGCCATTTTGCACACAGTATTTTCTGTTCATCCTGCCTTCATCAAGGACTACGCATTCTTGGAAATAAGAGACATCTTTTTTCAGGTTATCTCTGAAAACTGTCAAAAGCATTATTTACCCATAGCTGGTGTTCAATAAAAATTTGTTGTATGAACCCAAGTACAGAAAGTCACTAAAACCCTAACAAAAGACAAACTCAAGAAAATCATCTTCTTAGTCCATTTTTTCTCCCGTACCTTCAGAGAAGTGAAGTAGATTCATCTGTCCACTGTTTGCTTATGTCCACTTAAACAATACACATTTCAAATAATATCAACAGGATTTTACATTTTTCTGGTCTTGTATTGTTTCCTGTCTCTGACATGCCATATATGTAATCACACTTATCTCCTCTATTGTATTCAATTCTCCCAGTCAATTTTAATCAATAGCTTAAAATATTTTCCAATGATCACTCTGCAGCAGACATGGTTTTTCAAGGCTTTGTTAGACACTAGAAATACATGTAGAACTAGTAATATAAAATGGCCCTCAATTCAATTGAATTAAGTAAATAGTTTATGACTGCTTAGTGTTTAACACTATGTCAAACATCATAGGGGATACAGAAAGAAATGTTAGATTTATTCTCTATACTCAAAAAGTTTAAATTCATTCACTTATTCATCCAGCCAACACTTACTAAGAACTGCCTGTGCACTCAGTCCTATGCTAAGCACTGTGAAGGACATCAAGAAGTTTAATTTCTGGTCTAGGGATTCAAGGAGCTTTCAAACTAGTTGGGGGATGTAAGAAAAATTAGTAAGCTAAATAGCAGTGTTAGCATAAGTGTAATCAATAAAATTCACCATCTGGTGCAGTCTAGACACAGAGAATTAAGGAGGTGAGAGGAAGAAGAGGTATCCATGTGTTCAAATGATACAGAAAGTATTCAAGGGAGTAGTAGGAATTAGAGAAAAGCAATGTTATCTCAAGTGTAGTGGTGTAAAAGTGCTAAATAATAACTTACTCTTTGACAATCCCAACCCATTCCCTCTACCATTCCACTACTAAAACCAAGTGGACTGGATTCAGGGTCTTAACAAAGGGGCCCCACATGGACCACATTACTACAGACTAAGGGGAAATTCAGACACTTCAGATGTCAGCAGGGAGGGACAACCACACCCAGGGACTACACAAAGTCTCAGCAGAAGCTGGTTTAAGAGAAATGACAGGCCCTGAACCCCTCACCCTCCTATCCATGCTATGACATGACGAAGTTTCTGAAAACTTACTGCTACCACCCAGAGATGACAACTGAGCTCAGCCTTAAATGACTGAGTTTTACCCTGTATGTTTTACCCTAAGGAAGTCTTCTATTACATAAGTACTGATGATAGAAATTATGTTGTAATAAATATAAAGATAGGCCGGGCACGGTGCTCATACCTGTAATCCCAGCACTTTGGGAAGCTGAGGAAGGTGGATCACCTGAGGTCGGGAGTTGGAGACCAGCCTGATCAACATGGAGAAACCCTGTCTCTACTAAAAATACAAAATTAGCAGAGCATGGTGGCAGATGCCTATAATCCCACCTACTCGGGAGGCTGAGGCAGGAGAATTGCTTGAACCTGGGAGATGGGGGTTGCAGTGAGCTGAGATCACGCCATTGCACTCCAACCTGGGCAACAAGAGCGAAACTCCGTCTCAAAAAAATAATAAAATAAAATAAAATGTTTCTCACACACCTAAATTTTGAGGCCTGGGAATTCATCCTTGCTACAGAGTTGTTTTTTTTTTTAAATCAAATATAATACAAGCTAGTATATCATTACATTCCAAAATGAATATTGAGAAAATGTGCCTCAGAGAAGCAAATAGTATGGCTAGAAAGAGTTTAAAGACACATGCTAAACACCACTCCCAGGCATCCTTTTTAGAGCACTCAAAAGCAGGCATGTTTCTGCCCACCCTGAAGTGTCACTGTTGTCCCTGTGTTCAGAGACTGCTCACAGACCAACTAAGAGGGCCACAGTTATTACAGGTGTCAACACTTCATGACAGCACTTCTGCCTTCTCGACACCCTATGCTTTCTTGCCTTCCACTGAGCTTTGAAACGTGGCAGATCCAGAAGGCCATGCTTGCTTTACCTTTTACCAGCTGTGCAATCTGGGGTATCTGACCTCTCTGGATCTCACTTTTTAGACTGGAAGAAATACCTATCTCATAGTGTTGTCAGAATCAAATGAGAAAGCACATGTGAAAGTCCAGGTACTATTTTATTGCCTCTTTCAGGAGATAGTATGCTTAAAACGACTTTCTTAATTATAGAAGAAAGAGCTTTATTCTCCAGAAATTTCAGAATCTCGGGTTAAGTGAGCAGACAGGTATGTTGGGGAAAAGGGATCCCCTGGCCCCCTATATTCACATCTCACACACGAATTGCAACTATCACCTTTTCCGATGGCACTGGCTAGCTTCTTCGAGAGTAGTGACAGCAAGAGGGTGAGTAGAAGAATAAAGAATGGAGAAAGAGTTCTTGGCCATTAAAGAAGCTCCAAATCTTATATTTATATATATTTTTATATATGTTTATCTATATATACACACATACAGACACACACACACATATATATACACACACATATATATATATGGAGAGAGAGAGAGAGAGGGAGGGGCCTGGCATGTTGTTTACCTACAGATAAAAAGTATTAATCAGGATGACAGGATCTGTGATAACTTTTAACTGTCTACTTTCTTTTCCATGTTTAATTACATATCCTGAATATACATACACATATACACAGGGGAAAACTACACTCAATTTTTTGGACTATTCCTTCATAGGCTTTTCACAGGCTTTTTCTTAAAACATAATTTATACAAAACTATTTATCCACCTTTGAATATTACATGGTATTTTCCCATGATGTTAAGCTTTTCATGAACATTTTTCTAAACTATAAATTGATTTTTATCAGCTTTAAGCTATAATTCATACACTAAGCTGCATATATTTAACGTATGAAATGTGAAGTTTTTACATATGACAACATATTTGAAACTGTCACTATTATTAAGTGAACACGTCTATGATTCCTATAATATCCCTCATGCTCCTTGGTAATCCGTCCTTCCTATCCTCCTCTGTTCCCAGACAACCACTGATGTGTTTAATGTCACTATAGTTTGAATTTTCTAGGGTTTTATATAAACAGAATCATGTGTACATATTTAATGTCACTATAGTTTGCATTTTCTAGGGTTTTATATAAACAGAATCATGTGTACATACTCTTTTATTCTGGCTTCTTTCAGTCAGCATAAATATTTTGAGATTTATCTATGTTGTGTGTTTTAATAGTTCATTCCTTTATATTTCTGAGTAGTGTTCTTTTGAATGGATAAATCATGAAGACACTTAGGTTGTTCACAGATTTTGGTTATTACAAATAAGCTGCTATGAACTATTGTGTGCAAGTCTGTGCGTGGACAAACACATTCATTTTTCTTCAGTAAATGCCTATAGTAGAATGGCTGGCAATTGTGGTAGATGTATATTTGACTTTTTAAGATGCTATCAAGTTGTTTTCCAAAATAATTATACCATTTTGTAGTCCCATCAACAGTGTATGAGATTTCTGGTTCCTCTACATATTCGCCAACACTTGGTATGATCAATCTTTCTAATTTTGGCCATTCAAATTGTGCTGCCTCACTATGGTATGTTATTTACACTTCTCTGATGACTAATGATGATAAGCATCTTTTCATGAGCTTATCTATGCATCCATGTATCTTCTTTGGTTAAGTGTCCAACTCTTTCACCCATTATTTTATTGTGTGTTTTGTTTTCTTAGTGAGTTGAGGGTTGTTGCATATTACGGATATAAGTGCTTTATTAGATATATACTTTGCACATGTTTTCTCCCAGTCTGAGAATTGTCATTTCATTCTCTTAATAGTTTCTTTGAAATGCTAGAACATTTTGATGAAGTCCAACTTATCAACCCTTTCTATAATAGATCATGCTTTTGGTGTTGTATCTTTGAAATTTTTATCAAACCCAAGGTCACAATATTTTTTCTTTCAGAAGTTTTGTATTTTCTAGGACTGATATTCGGGTCTACAGTCTATTTTGGGTTTGTTTATAATACAAGGTATGAATCAATATTCTTTTTTTTGCATCGGGGTATCCAATTTTTCCAGCACCATTTGTGAGTGATTATTGTTTCTCCACCGAATTGCATTTGCATCTTTGTTGAAATTCAGTTGTCCATATGTGTGAGCCTATTTATGGACTTCTTATTCTATTCCATTCATATGTCTATCTTTATGCAAATACAACACTGTTAATTACTGTAACTTTATAAAATGTCTAGAGGAGCTGGGTGTGGTGGCTCACACCTACAATCGCAACACTTTGGGTAGCTGAAGTAGGAGGACAGCTTGAGGCCAGGAGTTTGGGACCAACTTGGGCAACATAGTGAGAACCCTGTCGCCACAGGGAAAGAAAAAAAAATTAGCCAGGCATGATGGCATGCTTCTGTTATCCTAGCTCCTTGAAAGGCTAAGGCAAAAGGATCTCTCAAGCCCAGGAGTTCAAGGCTGCAGTGAGCTATGATGGTGCCACTGCACTTTAGCCTGGGCACCAGAACAAAACCCTGTCTCTTAAAAACAAACAGAAAACACACACACAAACAAAAAACACACACACACACAAGCAAAAAGCTCTAGAAATCAGGTAGCACTAGTTTTCCAATTCTGTTATCTTTGTCTAAAATAGTTTGGGCCATTCTAGGTTATTCACATTTCCATATGAATTTCAGAATCAGGATGTCCGTTTCTACCAAAATAGTCTTCTGTGATTTAGCCTGGAATTCCACTAAATTTAAGGATTGATTTGGGGGAACTGACATCTGAACAATACTGAGAGTTCATCACCATGTTTTATTTCTTTATTCAAACCTTTTTTCTTTTGGGACAAAGTCTCGCTCTGTCACCCAGGCTGGAGTGCAGTGGCACGAACTCAGCTCACTGCAACCTTTGCCTCCCAGTTTCAAGCAATTCTGCCTCAGCCTCCTGAGCAGCTGGGACTGCAGACTCGTGTCACCACACCCAGATTTTTCTTTTTTTCTTTTGTATTTTTAGTAGAGATAGGACTTCACCATGTTGGCCAGTGAATCTCTAACGTTTTAATTGAGATATGTAGACAATTAATCTTTAATGTGATTATTGATAAAGTTAAGTTTTTCCTCCTGCTATTTGTTTTCTATTTGTCCCATTTGTTCTTTGTTTTCTTTTTTCCTTTTTTCTTCTTTTGGATTACCCAAATATTATTTATAATTCCATTTTATCATCTTTCTTGTTTTATTAGTTATAATTCTTCGTCATTTTAGTGATTGCTTTAGGATTTATAGCATACACATTTTTAACTTACTACAGCTTATCTTCAAGCACTACTATACCGTTTCAAATCTAGCGTAAGAATATTACAGGGTGGTGGTATGTGCCTGAAGTTCCAGCTACTTAGGAGGCTAAGGTTGGGAGGACTGCATGAGCCCAGGAGTTCGGAGGCTACAGTGAGCCATGATTGCACCATTGCACTCCAACCTGGGTGACAGAGTGAGACCCTGTCTCTAAAAGGAAAAAAAAAAAAAGTTCCAATGGTATGCTTCCATTTTTCCCCTCAAGCCCCATATATTTTATTATTTTTATTTAAAACAACTGTCTTTTAAAATGATTTAAACAATAAGAAATCTCATCTGTTTACTCATGTAGCACCATTTCTGATGCTCTTCTTTGTATAGACCCGTATTTCCTTCTGCCTTGAGGACTTCCTTTAACATTTGTCAGGCAAGGCTGCTGGTGATGAATTCTTTCAGTTTTCACATGTCTAAAAAGTCTTTATTTCATCTTTTTTTTTGAAGTATATTTTTGTTGGGTATAGAATT
Source organism: Colobus angolensis palliatus (assembly GCF_000951035.1). Classification (NCBI taxonomy): domain Eukaryota; kingdom Metazoa; phylum Chordata; class Mammalia; order Primates; family Cercopithecidae; genus Colobus; species Colobus angolensis. The sequence goes on from NW_012118043.1 coordinate 4,101,836, forward strand.
CTAGGTTGACTGTTTTTCTTTTATTACCTTAATGATGTTCCTCTACTATCTTATCTATACTACACCATCTTGGGCAAAACTTAAACAGCACTGCAGTGAGAAATAGATAAATCCACAAGCATAGTTGAAGACTTCAATTGAATACAAGCAAAAGACATCTACATCATCTTTACCTTTCTTCCTATGTAATGTCTTTTTTCTTTGGGTTCTTTTAGATTTTTATCCTTATCAGTGGATTTGAAACAAAACAATTATGCTTTGATGTAGTTTTCCTCATGTAGCTTTTGTTTGGGGTTCATTGAGCATTTTGGATCTTTGGGTTTAAAGGTTTCATCAAATTTGGAAAATTTTTTCAGCCATGATCTCTTCAAATATTTCTTCTGTTCCTCCCTCCTCCTTCAGGGAACTTAAGTATACAAATTAGACCACTTAAAGTTATCATGCAGATTACTGCTATTTTAAGTACTTTTGTAGTTCTTTCCTTTTTGTTGCATTTTAGACAGCTGCCATTGTTATGTCTCCAAGGTCTCTAATCTTTTCTTCTGCAATGTCTAATCTGCCCTTAATCCTATCCAGTGTATTTTCATCTCAGATGCTGTGTTTTTATCTCTAGACGTTTGATTTGGGTATCTTAAAATATTTTCTATGTCTCCACTTAACTCTCTTAAGCATAAGTAATATAGCGCTAATTACATTTTAATTTCATTGTCTGACAAGTCTAATAACTGTATTAGTTCTGGGTCAGTTTTGATTCATAGATTTTCCCTTCTAGTTATGGGTAACATTTTCCTGCTTCATTGCATGTCTGGTAATTTTTTACTGGATAAAAGACACTGTAAAGTTTACTTTGTTGGGTAACAGTTTTGTATTCCCATAACTTTTTTTATTGTGGTAAAAAACACATAACATTAATTTTACCATCTTAACCTCGTTTTTGTTTTGTTTTGTTTGTTTGTTTTGAGACGGAGTTTCGCTCTTGTAGCCCAGGCTGGAGTGCAATGGTGCAATCTCAGCTCACTGCAACCTCCGCCTCCCAGGTTCGAGTGATTCTCCTGCCATAGCCTCCCGAGTAGCTGGGATTACAGGTGTAGCCACTATGCCCAGCTAATTTTTGTATTTTTAGTAGAGAGAGTGGCACCATGTTGGCCAGGCTGGTATAGAACTCCTGACCTCAGGTGATCCATCCATCTCAGCCTCCCAAAGTGCTGGGATTACAGATGTGAGCTACTGCTCCCAGCCTTCTTAACCATTTTTAAGTATATATTTCATTAGTGTTGATTATACTGCATTGTCATACAACAGTTCTCTATAACTTTGTCATCTTGCAAATCTGAAACTCTATACCCATTAAACACTAATTTCCCTTCTCTCCTCTCCCCAGCCCTTGGCAATCCCTTCTAATTTGTTTCTGTGTTTGACTACTCTACATGCTTCATATGAGTGGAATCATACAGTCTTTGTACTTTTGTGACTGGCTTATTTTGCTTAGCAAAACGAGGCCTTGAGGTTCATCCATGTTGTAGCATATGACAAGATTTCCTTCTTTTTAAAGGCTGCATGATATTCCATTGTATCTCTATACCACATTTCCTTTATCTAGTCACCTGCAAGTGGGCATGTGGTTTGCTTCCATGTCTTAGCTGTTGTGACTAATGATGCAGTGAACATGGGTACACAAATATCTCTTTAAGATCCTGCTCTAGGCTGGGCACAGTGGCTCATGCCTGTAATCCCAGCATTTTGGAAGGCCAAGGCAGGTGGATCACCTGAGGTCAGGAGTTCGAGACCAGCCTGGCCAACATGATGAAACCCGTTTCTACTAAAAATATAAAAATTAGCCAGGCGTGGTGGCGTGTACCTGCAATCCCAGCTACTCAGGAGGCTGAGACAGGAGAATTGCAGGAACCCAGGAGGTGGAGGTTGCAGTGAGTTGAAATCACACTATGGCACTCCAGCCTGGGCAACAGAACAGGACTCTGTCTCAGAAAAAGAAAAAAAAAAAAAAAAAAAGGGTCCTGCTCTAAATTTTTTCAAATATATACCTAGAGGTGGAATTGCTGGATCATATGTTAATTCTATTTTTAATTTTTTGAGGGCCCTCCATACTGCTTTCTATAATGGCTACACTATTTTACATTCCCAAAAGGGGTTCAATTACTCTGCATCCCCTCAGCAACACTTTTTAAATTTTCTGTTTGTTTGCTATTGGTCATCCTAATGGGCATAAGGTGATACCTCATTACAATTTTGATGCACATTTGTTTTCTCTTATGAATACAGATGTTCTTCAACTTACAGTGATGTTGTATCCTGATGATGAAAGTGCATAGAAAACTCACTTTTGACTTATATTTCCAACTTGTGATGGGGTTATTAGTACACAACCCCATTGTAAGTGGAGCAGTGTACTGAATGCCTATCATTTTTGCATTATCATACAGTTAAAAAATTGTAAGTCTAACCACTGTAAGTCAAGGACCATTTGTAGTGATATTGAACATCTTCTTATATGCTTATGGACCATTTGTATGTCATCTTTGGAATGTCATCTACTCCAATCCTTTGCCCACTTTTTAATTAGGTTGTTTTTAGTTAATGAATTATAGATCTCTTTATATATTCTGGATATTATCCCCTTATCAGTCATATGATTTACTAGTATCTTCTTCCACACCTAAGGTTGCCTTTTCACTCTACTGATTGTTTCCTTTGATGTGCAGAAGTTTTTTAGTTTGATGAAGTCCCATTTGTCTATTTGTGCTTTTGTTGCCTGTGTTTTTGATGCCACATCCAAGAAATCATTGCCAAATTCAGTGTCCTGAAGCTTTCACCCAATGTTTTCTTCCAAGAGTTTTAGGTTTTACATTTAGGTCTTTAATACATTTTGAGTTAATTTTTGCATATGGTATAAGGTTCAACTTCATCTTTTTTTTTTTTTTTTTCTTGAGACAGGGTCTCACTCTGTTGTCCAGGCTGGACTGCAGTGGCATGATCTTGGTGCACTGCATCCTCGACCTCCCAGGCTTGAGCAATTCTCCCACCTCAATCTCCCGAGTAGCTGGGACCACAGGCACACGCCACCACGCCAGCTTTGGGATTTTTTGGTTGTTTTTGTTTTTTGAGATGGAGTCTCAATCTGTCACCCAGGCTGGAGTGCAGTGGCATGATCTTGGCTCACCGCAACCTCCACCTCCCAGTTTTGAACGATTCTCCTACCTCAGCCTCCCAAGTTGCTGGCTAATTTTTGTATTATTAGCAGAAATGGGGTTTCACCATGTTGACCAGACTGGTCTCCAACTCCTGACCTCAAGTGATCCACCCACCGTGACCCCCCAAAGTGCTGGGATTACAGGCCTGAGCCACCATGCGAGCCTTTTTTTTTTTTTTTTTTTTTTATTTTTTATAGAGACAGGATTTTGCCATGTTGCCAGGCTGGTCTCAAACTACTGAGCTCAGGTGATCCACCTGTCTCAGTTTCCCAAAGCGCTGCGATTACAGGCATGAGCCACCATGCCCGGCCTCAATTTCATTATTTTGTATATGGATATCCAATTTTCCAACACCATCTGTTGAACAGACTGTCTCTGCCCCATCACGTAAGTCTTGGGACCTTTGTCAAAGATCATTTGATATTCTCTCTCTCTCTCCATATATATATGTGTGTGTGTGTGCGCGCGCGTGTTTATTTACATGCTCTCTATTCTGTTCCATTGGTCTGTATATATGTCTTTATGCCAGTACTGTACCATCTTGATATCAGACTGCTGCTTTGTAGTATATTTTGAAAGCAGGAAGTGTACACTCTGTAACTTTATTTTTTTCAAGATTGCTTTGGATATTCGAGGTCCATTGGGATTTTTTTTTTTTTTTCCTCTTTTGAGACAGAGTTTCACTGTTGTTGCCCAGGCTAGAGAGCAGTGGTATGATCTCGGTTCACTGCAACCTCCGCCTTCTGGTTTCCAGCAATTCTCCTGCCTCAGCCTCCTGAGTAGCTGGGATTACAGGCACTCGCCACCATGCCTGGCTAATTTTTGTATTTTTAGTAGAGGTGGAGTTTCACCATGTTGGCCAGGCTGGTCTCGAACTCTTGACCTCGTGATCTGCCCGCCTCAGTCGCCCAAAGTGCTGGGATTACAGGCATGAGCCACTGCACCCAGCCAAGATTTTATATTTTAGAGTTTTTTTTTTTTTTTTTTTTTGAGGCAGGGTCTCACTCTGTTGCCCAGGCTGGAGTACAGTGGTGCAATCTCAGCTTACTTACTTACAACCTCTGCCTCCTGGGCTCAAGCAATCCTCCCGCCTCAGCCTCCTGAGCAGCTGGGATTACAGGCATCTGCCACCATGACTGGATAGTTTTTGTCTTTTTATAGAGATGGGGCTTCACCATGAGACTGGGCTGGTCTCAAAATCCTGGCCTCAAGTGATCCACCTGCCTCGGCCTCCCAAAATGCTGGGATTACAGGTACGAGCCACCTTGCCAGGGCAAAATTTTAAATATTTTTTTCTGTTTTTGTAGGTGGGGGGAAGCCCTATAACCATTCTTGATCTTTATTCTTGGATGCAGTTAAATTACTTGGAAAGAGTTTGACCCTTAGGTCTTGCTTTTAAGTTTCATTAGGCAGGACCAGCGCAGAAGTGAGTTTAGGGCTCTGATTCTCAACAGGAGATGACTATGCTCCCCAGAGGACATCTGGCAATGTCTGGAGATATTTTTTACTTTCACAAGATGAGGCATCACTTGCATCTAGTGTGTTGAGGCCAGGGACATTGCTAAACATCGTATAATACACAGGAGATCCCCTTAAAACAAAGAATTATCAAGTCTAACATTCCTATAGTGCTGAGGTTGAGAAACCACACTGTCTGTGAGCTAATTATTCCCCACAATTGAGGCAAGAGGGCTCTGAGTACCCAATAACCTGTACATTACTACATGGTTTTTTACCATGTGGCTGGTAAGAATTGGCACTATTCCTGGTCTGTGTCAGTGCTAAGCACTATTCCTTCTAATCCTTCCCGACAGTTCTTTTCCAGGTCTCCAGTGAGTTTCCTCATACACACGTGTGCCAATCAGAATTCTGATGAATACGTGCCAGGAACTTTATATAAATTATTTCTAATCCAGCCAGGCACGGTGGCTCATGCCTATAATCCCAGCACTTTGGGAGGCCAAGGCGGGCGGATCACAAGTTTAGGAGTTCGAGACCAGCCTGGCCAACATGGTGAAACTCCGTCCTATTAAAAATACAAAAATTAGCCGGTCATGGTGATGTACACCTGTAATCCCAGCTACTCGGGAGGCTGAGGCACGAGAATCACTTGAACCTGGGAGGTGGAGGTTGCAGTAAGCCAAGATTGTGCCATTGCACTCCAGCCTGGGCGACAGAGCGAGACTACATCTCAAAAAAAAAAAAAAAAAATTATTTCCAATCCTTAAAACAGCCCCCAAAAGTAGTAGTTGTTATGCCTATTTTTACTGATAAAATCAAGCTCACTACGGTTAACTAACTTGCCCAATACCACTCAGTTAGTAGGCACACATTAATATCAAGATGGGTAAAGTCCACGTTATCACTATTTAATATAAAGATGGGTCCAGGAAGCTTCCCCTCTGGACCTGCCATAAGAGAATTTAGTCATTCTGCTTACAGAGTTAGTCTGACTCTATACAACTCTTGAAATCTTAGAATATTTTACTTTAGTTAACTTCATTCTTTAAAATAGCATTAATCAGCTGACCCAGTGTTTTCTGTTTGTCTGTTTCAAAGTGATGGGTTTTTTCATTAAGTCATAAGGTAGTATGAATGTCTCAGTACAAATTCACTAGAGATTTTATTCTCAGCTAATAACAATGACAAATGTTGTGAAAGAAAGAAATAAGTTTGAAAGTGATTCTTCATGGTGGCCTAAAACCAAAGACTAAGGAAGACCACTATGATATTTTAAGTAACAGGTGCCATTATCAAGGTAAATTACATTTCAGATTTAAATGTTTTCTAATTTATAAAGCACTTTCAGATGTATTACCACATCTGATTTTCACATCAGCCCAGTGAGCTAACGAACAGGACTGAATATTACATATTATAGAATTATTAGCTGTTTCCTCACATGTAAAATGGGAATAAAAATAATATTACACTACATAAATTTATACACATACACGTGTGCATGCACACATGCACACTGCACACACGTGCGCGCACACACACACACACTATATTTTCAGTTCTGGGACTCATCTTTATTCCCATTTGTACATATAAGGAAACAGGTTCGGAGGGATCAAGCTAAACAGCCTAGGTCATCCACTAGTAAGTGTCAAAGCTGGTAGTATTTCCAGTGTGCCCGAGTCCCAGTTCCATGTTCCTTTCAATAAACCACAGTGACTCTTGAATGGCCACAAGCAATGATGTCATGAATCAGGTTCTCAAGGGAACCAAGGTATCATCTTTCTACGTGATATTCAAGAAAGAGATCTGAGCTTCTTTTATGTAGACATTGAAATTAGATGACTCAGTATAGAGGATTACAAAACAATTCTTTCTGTACATGGTTCTTTTTACTATCTCAATTCTAACTGAACTCCAAATCCTCATTTTTTTCTAAAAATTTAAAATATGATTGGCCTAGCATAGTGGCTCACATCTGTAATTGCAGCACTTTGGGAGGCCAAGGCGGGTGGATTGCTTGAGGCCAGGAATTCAAGACCAGCCTGGGCAACACAGGGAGACTCTGTCTCTAAAAGAAAAAAAAAAGTCTTGAAAAAATTAACTGGACATGGTGGTACATGCCTGTGGTCCCAGCTCCTCAGGAGGATCTCTTCAACCTGGGAGGTCAAGGCTGCAGTGAGCTCTGATAGCAACACTGCACTCCAGCCTGGGTGACAGAGCGAGACACTGTCTCAAAAACAAAACAAACAATAAACAGCTGTGCCTCACAGAAAGCAAACATGTACACATACAACCATAATTCAAGTCTACTGATGAATGTACAAGCAGAATTCTATAGAAGAAAAAAAACAGATAGCAGATACTTCAAACATGGGTCTGACAAAAATTTTCCTGACAGGATAGGGTTTAAACTGGATGGGCCTTGAAGAGTAAGAAAGCTTTTCAAGTTCCATTTTGGGTGTAACAGATATTTCCAAAATCTTGACTTAAAAAGCAAACCTTAATATGTCACTCCTATTTCTGAGAAACTTCCAACCAGTGAGTGTTACTTAGAAGGATGAGTTAATAGGCATATGTCAGTACAAAAAAGTAGGTACAAAACTAAATGTGGTTTAAAAAAATCCCCTCCCCAAACACCTAAAAAGTCATCTAGTCCAACTCCCTGCTTAACAGATGAGAAAACTGAGGTCACAACCTTGTCTACTCAGAAAACAAGAGTCACCAAGAACAATGATCTCTACCAGAGTGTAGGAAGTAAATATAAGAACAATGTATATTTTTAAAACTAAAAACAAGGAAACAAAATTAGCTTTAGAAATATTTGATGTGTATATTTTCAGTAGAATCCTAACTTGGTCCTTATGACCAGATCCCATGACGCAAACAGTTCAAGGGCCATTCCAAGAGAGGAGTAGACATTCCACAAAGAAGAGCCTGGACAGTGACTGTCATTCCTTTTTCACTTCCAGCATTTGTGATGTTCTACCGTTTGTGCATGCCTGGTTGAGTGGATTAACAGATTATATAACCCAGTTGATACCAAAGCTACACTCACTAAATAAGCAAGTAGCTTTAAAAATATGTGTGCAAAGCAATTGGAGACTGTAAAAAATACAAATCATATAAGCATAAGAAAACAATAGAACACACACCTCTAATCTTAGTAGGAGTCTTTATCAGCTACATCAGAAAACAAAAGAGGAGCAGCGTGATCGCATGTTGGGCAACAAAGTCAAAATTATCGAGATTGTATAAAATACAACTTTATACTCACTCATTAATAAACAGTATCTTGTGTATATATTGTACTATGATATATTAGTTAATGATATGATAAAGTCTTTCCAATTAACAATAGATTTTAAAAATCATCTTATGTTTTTATTTTTCATTTAACCCCTGTCTGCCTTAGTTTCCTCATCTTAAACCCTACTTTATGATTGGCTGCCAGGATGAAATGATAATGTACAAAAAACACCCAGCACAATGTTAGTGATGTAGAGAGCACTCAAACAGCAGCAGCAAGGGCATTTGCTCTAGACTCCTCCCCCCCCATCCTCCCTAACAAAACAAATCCATGTCTCATTGCTTATTAACATGTTGTGTTTGCTAAGATGCCCTCTTCCTGATTTTCCATCATCCCCACTCTTCTTGTTGCTAAAACTATGTCCCATGCCTTATTTACTCCTGATCTGTCTGTGCTCTACTTGGGAGGAAGTAGCAGTCCCCTAGCAAAAGAGGAGTCCGCCACAATCTCTATGAGCTCCCCTTCTTATCCTTTTAAGTTTAGTTTTAGTGGCTCATACCTGTAATCCCAACATAGCAAGACATAGCCTCCTGAGTAGCATGCATGCATGAATTCATTCATTCATTCATTCATTCATTCATTCATTCATTCATTTTGTGAGACAGGGTCTTGTTCTATTGTCCAGGCTGGAGTGCAGTGGCACAGTCACAGCTGACTGCAGCCTCGATCTCCTGGGCTCAATTAATCTTCCTGCCTCAGCCTCCAAAGTAGCTGGGACTACAGGCGTGTGCCACCACGCCCAGCTAATTTTTGTATTTTCAGTAGAGATGGGGTTTTGCCGTGTTGCCCAGGATGGTTTTGAACTCCTGGGCTCAAGCAATCCACCTGCCTCAGTTCCCAAAGTGTTGGGATTACAGGAATGAGCCACCACATCCAGCAGCATTTATCTTCATATATACCCTAGTATATATAACCTACACATTAAGTAGAACATGTATAACATATACATTTAGTATATAAAAATTAAAAATATAGACCTTGCAAGTAGTATATGCACAACATGTTGTTACTGATGAGCTAAAAATTCCAGAAGCCTGGGAACCACTGCTCCAACATGTGAAAAGGAGAAGCATCTCGACCTCCCATCTCAGCTGGAGTAGGTAGGTGTAGGGATAAGCATTTAGTAGCTTCTGACAACACTTTGTTTTTCCTGTAATGCCAATAACTGAGTTGGAAACATTTAGAAGGAAAGAGAAACAGGGAACCCTAGAAACCTTAGTTCTAATAGAAGAACATAGTCAGAAATGGTAGCTAAACTTTTATAATTCTTAAAGCAATTGAGGCCCAGACCCGGGGAGCTTTAGAGATTAAAATCAGCACTTAGAAGAAAAAGTAGGCAGTCAGGCACTCAGTGGCATATTCAGGAGTTTAAGAGGTTTGTTTCTGCAGTTTATCCCTAACCCCAAAGTGCTGCTCTATTCTCTTTGGGCTCATATTTCCAGGGTTCCAAGCAATAGTGCCTTTTACAGCACTGACTGTTAAGTCATCACAGAGGCAGACTTTTTTTTAAATGGCTAGAAAAGGCCACACCATTAGTAACATTTGTAGCTATGCAAAGAAACATAATAAGGGTAATCAAATATCATGCTTTGGGTGGTAAACTGATCTAAACTGGGGATCATAAAGGAATGTTATCCCCCTCCTCCACAAGAATACAATTGAGCAATTGGTTGATTCATTATAAAAGCACTGGCACAAAGGCATAGCCTTTGTTGGACTCCAGGTATAATATAGGAAAGGCAATTCCAGTTCCTAAGAAAGCCATGTGTTTTGTTTTAACTATGTAAAATTTTCCCATGGCACTCACTTTCCATGGTTAATTGATCACAATGTGTTCACTTCTCTAACAAGAGCCACAGAGTATTCTATGGTGCATACAAATAAGTTGACTGCCTCACAAAGCTGAGCAAGTCTTAACTCTCTACTTAGGTTTAAGAGCTCAGGTCACTGTGAAAAGAAAACATAACTTTTTAAAAGCTGGCCTCTTTTAAGAAAACTCCAGAGTCTTTAATTCTTTGGCACTGGGGCCTATATAAATTGCCAGCAGTATCAGTATCCAAGTTTCCTCGACATGCATCATTCAAGATCTTCTCAGCTTTACACAGGGTGGGAACTGCTCATTTTCTGCTTTACTAAGAAAAGAACTTAAGGTAAGGCTGCTACAGCTTCTAGGGCTGCGTAGGGTAAAGACAGAGTTTTTTGGCCAGCCTCAGAAACCATTAAAAATGTTCACGAAAGAGCAACTTGCTTATTTGTACACTATAAGAAAATCATCTTTCTGAAAGCTTTCAGGCCCTTCCCAAATTCAATGAAACAGTGAAAAGGTTTTAAGCAAAGTTGTTATCCTCAAGTACATTTTGGTACTTGGAAATGCTGAGGAACAAATATAATGATAAAGAATTTATTTCCATTTAGATATTTTCTTCAGACTCCAGTTGCTTAGATAGAATCTTACTACATTCCTAGTACTGGAGATACCCTCTATTACTATGTCTTATAATCTGTGAAATTTCTCTGGAAAAAAGCGGAGTTTTGCTTATCCACAATTAAACTGTAGACTGGAAGAGCTGTTTCCATCTGATTGAAAGCATCAAGTTTCCAAGCAATAATACACACACATTCTAGGTGGCACAGAAAGAGTACATTCAGTCACTTCAGCATTCTCCTACAACTTATATCCATTTCTGAAAGGAAAACCAAGGCCCAACGGAGAATTATGAGTCTAATATTTTTATCCAACCCCGAATAAACCAAAACAGTCCTTTCTTCTCTAACCAGTGGTGCTTACAGAAGAAAGTTTTCAAACAGAAAAATGAAGAGAGAATTAAGAATTGTATCTTCACACCAAGGTTCCTATTTACATTGATTATACAAAGCCATCTAGAGTCCCAAAGCAAGAATGCATTTAAAAAAGAAATACTATGGGGGTGTTTTTCTCAATCTAACAATTACATGAAAAAGCAGCCTGGAATCCGAGGCTGTCTTATTGCTATCGACAGAGAGAAATTTTTGTATACCTGCTTCTGCTGGTCTTATCACTTGAGATTTGGAAGTCCAGAAAAACAATTCAGAAGACTTAAAATTCAGTCTTCCTAAGTTGTGTCTATCCTCTGCCAAAGCTGGTGTTTGACCAAAGAAAAGAAGCAATTCCACACAGAAGTGTTCTGCCTATTACTACAGATTTTAATCTTGACGGAACTTACTCTCAGTAGAAAGGCCAACCTGCAACATGGGTGTGGTTTAGAACCATAAAAAAAAAATCAAGAGACAAAAATGTGGATGTCATAATCATTTCTATTTGATTATAGCTGGGGAGCTGAAAATACATTGTGGTATTCACCTTACCCCTTAGATTTTACCCACGCAGGTTTTCTTCCTATGGAATGGGACTACCTATGAGCTTCCATATTCTTTTTATAAATGTTCCTCTGTCACTTTAATTTAAAAATGGCAATGTTAAGCTGGGCACGGTGGTATATGCTTATAATCCCAGCTACTTGGGAGGCTGAGGCAGGAGAACCACCTGAGTCCAGGAGAACAAGGATGTAGTGTGCTATGATAACTCCTGTGAATAGCCACTGCACTCCAGTCTGGGCAATATAACAAGACCCTATCTCTTAAAACAGAAAAGAAAATACCAATATTGTTTTCACCATGTAAAAAATCATGAAAAATTAATTCCCAGAAATAATTAGGAAACTGTAAAACCAAAAACAAACAAACCCTAACATCTTACTGAATTTCAATTAGAGTCACTGGACTAATTTCAAGCAAATATCCAAAATTATCTTTGAATAGTAACTGAAAACATGTTATAGTATTATACAGTGTTAAAACCAGAAGATGCCCCAAGGGTTATAGTCCAATATAACCATTTAAGTGAGGCAAGAACAGTTTCACTTACAAAATGTATAATGCATTTTCACTGTCTGGTTAATTATCATTATCTGAAGGGAAAGTCTAAAACATCTTTTATGATGGCTCCATAAAGGTAAAGAATGGATGTTATAAAACTGTTTCATAAAGTGAAAGGAAAAGTTAAGGACTTTTATAAGCCAGTTTTTTTTTTTTTTTTTTCAAGTACATACAGTACTGCATGATCCCATTTATGGAAATTCTAGAAAATACAAACTAACCTATGGTGACAGCAGAACAAAGGTTGCTTAGAACAGGGTGAAAGGAGGGATGGAAAGCAAAATACACCAGGCGGCTTTGGAGGAAAAGAAGTGTTCTATATTTTGATTGTGGTGGTGATTTGGTGGCTGTATATACCTGTCTAAACACAGCTGGTTGTCCACTTTAAATGGGTACAGTCTAGCATACCTAAATTATACCTCAATGAATGTTAAAAATACACACTCATATTTAAATATTTTAAAGGACATCTGCATTGAAGAAGGCTTATTCTTGCTCTTTATGGCCACAAGCTGGTAGAATGAGAACCACTGGCAGAAATACCAGGAGACAAATTCTGCACCCAATGTAAGGAAATATTCTGTCCACGTGGTCCAGAGACAACCTGGACTGGAACAGTGAGGTTCTACACCCGGAACACTGGACCCGTGTGTCCAAAAGCTCAGAGTCAATTTTGGAGGTGCACAGGCTGTTGTCTTTGGGAATCCCTACATAGAAAGTTGGATGAGGTGACATTAATGTTTTTTGCACTGAAAATTCCATTATTTCAAGGAGACCACCTATGGATGGCTGTAGTCCTGCTGCTGTTGCATGGAGTTCTGCTAACCTCTTGACTAATCATGTATTTGCTCTGTCTGATTTCCCCTAGGACTTCACTTCACGGGAAAAACCAATTATCTGCCCTATGTGTCCTTTTATAAAAATGGATCCTGTGTGGTTATTTTCTGATTGTTGAAAAGCAATATGCAGAATTAAAAGTATTTGGAAAATAATAAAACCTAAATTGTTCTCAAGCATACCATTCAGAAATAACCAAGGCCAAAATGTTATAAATTTTCAATCTTTCTTCTATGTACATGTGTTTGAATATACAATTTTCCAAACAAAATTGGTATTTGCTATATATAGTTTTACTTAATACTAAAGTTTTCAGTTTTTGAAAGTATGCCTTTCATGCTTCATAACAGTCCATGTTGTGACTATACCATGATTTATTTAAGCATTCCGGTTGCTAACTAAGGTGGTTTCCTATGTTTTACTTTTAGAAATAATGCTTCAGCAAACATCCTTGAACACAGAGGGTAGATGGGGAATGAGGGACATTACAGCTGTGAATCCAATTGCTCTAAGGGTTTACCCATTACATTCTGTTACAAGCCATTTCAATTTCTCTTGTTGGTAAATGTCACAGTAGACAGTTAAAATGTACAGTATAGAGATTGCCACTTTTGCTGACAATATATTCTTCTTCAATATCCACTATGAGCCTAAACCAAACTTCCAGAAAAAAAATACTGAAGAATTTTCTAATTTGATCTCAATAACAACTATGTAGAAAATGATATGGTGCCAAGTCACTGATCAGGGCCAAGGATATGGTGCAGTTCTTGTTTGTTCTTTTATTTTATTTTTTTTTTTTGAGACAGAGTCTCACTCTGTTGCCCAGGCTAGAGTGCAGGGGCACAGTCTCGGCTCACTGCAACCTCTGCCCCTCCCAGGTTTAAGCATTTTTCTGCCTCAGCCTCCCGAGTAGCTGTGATTACAGGAACCCACCACCGCGTTGAGCTAATTTTTGTATTTTTAGTAGAGACAGAGTTTTACCATGTTGGCCAGGCTGGTCTCAAACTCCCGACCTCAAGTGACCTGCCCACCTTGTCCTCCCAAAGTGCTGCGATTACAGGTGTGAGCTACTGCATACGGCCTGTATGATGCAGTTTTAACAGCCTATGAATATTTTGAACCATCACAAGTACTCAATAAATACTGGAGAATAATAAACTGAGTCAAAGTTGTATCTGTAATTCAAATTATTTGATAAAGCAAGAACATTTAGAAAAGAATTTACTATTCCATGTTTAAATGCACCTTCAAGGCAAGAGTCACATTTAAAAAAATCTCTATAAACCCATAAACATTTGCTTAGAGATTTGTTTCTAAGATTGTCATATCATCTGTGAGAATATCTTTCTGTATCTTAAAAATAGTCTACTTCTCAGGCTTGGCACGGTGGCTCACACCTGTAATCCTAACACTTTGGGAGGCTGAGGTGGGTGGATCACCTGAGGTCAGGAGTTTGAGACTAGCCTGGCCAACATGGTGAAACTCCATCTCTACTACAAATACCAAAAAATTAGCCAGGCATGGTGGCAGCACCTGTAATCCCAGCTACTTGGGAGGCTGAGGCAGAAGAATGACTTGAACCTGGGAGGCAGAGATTGCAGTAAGCCAAGATCGTGCCACTGCACTTCAGCCTGGGCAACAGAGCAAGACTCTGCCTCAAAAAAAAAAAAAAAAGAAAAGAAAAAAAGTCTACTTCTTAAACTTCTGAAGCATCAAGGTAGTGATGACCCCCTGAGAATGACAGCAACTGGAAAGCAGTCAGAGAGTTTCTGGGGAGCCAGGAGTAAATCTGGTTTCTCGATAGGGTGCTGACTGTGGGAGTAGTCATTTGTGAAAATTCATCAATCTATACACATAATTTTTATGTCTTTCTGCATATATACTATACATCACATTTTAAAATAGAAGAAAAAAGTCCACTCCCTTGCCCATTATACCTCTGAGTAATCTGATAGAACATGAATTAACATATTTAGTAAAAGATGAATTGGAAACCTCACCTCTAACAATCCCAGTTTTACTTGCTTATATGAAACACTCTTAGCAATGTTCTTTTGTTTAGAATATTCTAAGGACACAATACATACATACATCTTGCAGACTTTTGGTATAAAGATAATATAATCAATTACTTAAATTTAGTACTTCAAATCAGTTAAGTGGTTACTAAGTACTTACTATAGCCAAGATGCTCAGGGGTTTCTTTAATGCTGAACACATTTATGGAGGAAAACATCATAGAGAAGAACTCAAAAACAGCCTTTGGAAATCTGGCAGATGACATGGATTATTTTTAGCATTTTACTTCAGTTTTTGGGGAAAATAAGTAGATGTCATACTTTTAGCATCTTGGAAAATGTTGCCTAGAATAAGTAGGTGTCAAAACTTGTCATAAATATGTATCATAGATAAATTGGTAGACACAGGGCACACCAAGCAGCTGAAAGTGCATGAACAAAGGTGTGGAAGCAGGGGAGCATATGGTAGGCAATGAGTCACAAAAAGCAAATATTCTGGCTGAATGGGTGTGCCTATTTCATATCAGAATTTTTTTCTGAATCCAAGCTACCAGAGAAGCAAGCTCAACGTGAATTACCTTCCTTTCCTACTCATAGAGACAAATGTTGTGGCAGCTCTGCTTGACTACACAAAAGCCCTGAAACATCCTTTTCAAAACTATTTGTTTTGGAATCTGGCCCTGAAATGTTTTCTATTTAGAAAGATACCCTGTTAAGTCACATTTTCTCATGTACATCAATATGAATGCTTGGAGCCCTGCTCCTGCTGGTAGTGATAACCACTGTTATCTTATTTGTCAACAAAGGCAGACAATGCATCTGTGGCAGGCAGGATAATACCCCGTCCCCCAAAGATGCCTACATCCTAATCCCCAGAACCTATGAATATGGTACCTTACATGGGAAAACAGATTTTGCAGATGTTCATTAAGGGTATGGGCCTTGAGATGAGGCAGATTGTCTTAGATTATTTGGGCAGACCCAGTCTAATCACATGAGTCTTTAAAAGCAGAGAACCAAAGTGTAAGAGGGGCTTGACCCACTGTCACTGGCTATGAAGACAAAGGAAAGGAACCATGGGCCAAGGGATGCAGGTGGCCTCTACAAGCTGGGGATGGCCTTCCCTTTACATCTGGGAAGAAAACGGAGATCTCAGGCCTACCACCAAAAGAAACTAAATTCTGCCAGCAACCCAGTGAGCCATGAAAATGATTCTCCCCTAGAACTTCCAGAAAGGAATGCAGTCCTGCTGTGTTGACTTTAGCCTGGTGAGATCTGTGTCAAACTTCCGACCTACAGAACTGTAAGATAATAAATTTGTACTGTTTAAGTTGCTAAACTTGTGGAAGTTTGTTATGGGAGCAATAGAAAGCTAATACAGGCTCGGATAGTTTTATTCAGAATGGGATGTTCTTATCACCTTGGCCTTGGATTATCCACGAGAGAACAGCTATCATTTGGGAGATGCAGCAGGGCAGGGGGTAGGCAGAGTTTGTTTGAGGGGAGAGATCAATGTCGATTTTACAGTTCTCCTTAAATACATTTTCCCTCCAATAACATATACATATTAGATGTTAGTCAAATATTTAGTGTAGGAGCTTAAAAAGAAAAACACTACAAAAATAAAAATACTCAAGATTCTGCCAATGACGATGAGCAGGCATACCTCTGTCTTAATCCTTCCTGAGAGACTGGGCCCCACAGATTACTGAAATAGACATGAAATGATGCCTAGCAATTAGGTGCAGTAATCGTCTTTTCTTTTTTGAGACAGAGTCTCGCTCTGTTGCCCAGGCTGGAGTGCAGTGGTGCGATCTTGGCTCACTGCAATCTCTGCCTCCTGGGTTTAACCAATTCTCCTGCCTCAGCTTCCTGAGTAGCTGGGATTACAGGCGCATGCCACCAAGCCTGGCTGAGTTTTGTATTTTTAGTAGAGATGAGGTTTCACCATATTGAATACACTTGTCTTGAACTCCTGACCTCAAGTGATCCACCTGCCTCAGCCTCCCAAAGTGCCAGGATTACAGGACTGAGCCACTACACCCGGCCAGGTGTAGCAGGTTTTCATTAGTCATAAAATCAACATGTGGACTTTATTCTAAATGCAGATTCCTGGGTCTCAACCCAACGAGTCTCATTGAGAAGTTTTAGGATGAGGCCTAGGAATCTGAATGAGATCTAAAATAAGTATTTCTGAACTTTTTCCTCGAACAAATGGTTAATATTGCTGAAGCACTCCCCATTTCTCCCACTAACTACCTGAGACCTCTGCTATGCTGATCAAGGCGCCAAGTGCAAATCTTGTCGGGAGTTAGCCCATCTAGCAGACTAGATGATTAAGGACATAGCTTTGATATGAGCAGACTTGGATTTAAGTCGGCTCCTGTTTCTCAAGCACAGATGGGGTGCTTTGGGCAAGTCAGTTAAGTTCTCTGTGCCTAGTTTCCTCATCTGTATAAAAGGAATGAAAGACCTACCTGCCCACAGAGTTATGACAGATTAAGCACAGCTCTTGGAACATGGCAACCATTCAGTTACTATGATGATCTCTACCACCATAATTCCATTTTCATATGAAATCAGAGGCAGCTTGAATTCTTTAGCATTTTTCATTCCTATAACAGTATCTGGAAAGACTAAACATTTAATGGAAACAAGCTTCCATTCTGGACTGCAAGGAATTGAGCGTGTTTACAAGAGACTGGCATCCATGTCTAGTTAAGGCTACATGTACCCAAGGGGGCATAATTTTATTCCAAACCTCTAAAAACGTTGGCTAAAGCAAAAAAAAAAAAAACAAAAAACTTCCTAATCACAACATTTTGGAAATGTATCCATTTTTTAACCTTAAAATATGAAATGCCAACTATATGGATTATTGTGACAAGAGCCTGCCATCACAGGCTATTTTAGTGGCTAACTGGGCTAGGGTCCATTGTGATTTGAAGACTATTGAAACTGCAATTAAATGACCTACTCAAGGTTACAAAGCAATTTAAATAATCTCAACTCCAGGTGAATATGAAGGACATAAATAATTGTTTATGCCTGTAATCCTACCACTTTGCTCATGCCTGTAATCCTAGCACTTTGGGAGGCCTGGGCTTACGATCACCTGAGGTCAAGGTTTCAAGAACAGCCTGTCCAACATGGTGAAACCCCATCTCTACTAAAATACAAAAATTAGCCAGGCATGATGGTAGGTGCCTGTAATCCCAGCTACTTGGGAGGCTGAGACAGGAGAATCGCTTGAACCCGGGAGACAGTAGTTGCAGTGAGCTGAGATCGCGCCACTGCACTCCAGTCTGGGTGGCTGAGACTCCATCAAAAATAATAATAATAATACAATAATAATAATTGTGTCACTAAACAGTACACACAATTCAACATGAAAATGAATAGATACAAAAAGTAAATAGCACTCCAGTTCATGCTGACATGATCACAGTCAAATGGCCTGCTGTTGGGGTCACAACTAGAAAAACAAATCAGAGACTAAAATTTTTTTTTTATACTTTAAGTTCTAGGGTACAGGTGCACAACGTGCAGGTTTGTTACATATGTATACATGTGCCATGTTGGTGTGCTGCACCCATTAACTTGTCATTTACATTAGGTATATCTCCTAATGCTATCCCTCCCCGCTCCCCCATTCCCACAATAGGCTCCAGTATGTGATGTTCCCCTTCCTGTGTCCAAGTGATCTCATTGTTCAATTCCCACCTATAAGTGAGAACATGCGTTGTTTGGTTTTCTGTTCTTGTGACAGAGACTAAAAATTTAATTAATGATATAGAAAAGTAAGTGATTAATTGTAAAGGAAGAAATATAATACCTATTATTTTCTATATCATTTAGTGTTCTTTCTCTTCCTGCTAGTGTGTCTTCCTCCATCATTGTTTTTTCTTTACCTTATCCTTTATAGAAAAGGTAGAAAACATTAATAAGAAAAGGGGCATCTGAAGAAAGTCTTCATGTTTGCTCTTGCTATTTTTTCTCAAACTATCATCTTCCAGACTACAGGGCAGGATTATCTGTTGGGGGAAACCCTTATCTTTATGTTTCCATGAGGACCTATTGTCAAAGCAGCACCTCTGGCCTCTTTGCACTTCTTTCTCTCTCCTCCATAAAATGGGAACTGATTTACCTCACTGGAGAGACAGTAAGTGTCTTGGGCCCACTGAACCTCATTCCTCTACTGCAATAGTTCTCAGACCTTAAATGCAATAGAATCACCAAAAGGGCTTATTAAAACGTAGACTCCTGGGTCCATCCTCCAGAATCTTTGATTCAGTTTGTCTGGAATGGAGACCAAAAGTCTGCATGTCTAGTCAGCTTCAAGGGAATGCTAATGCTGCTTGTCTGGGGGCCACACTTTTAAAACCACTGCTATACTCAATGGAGCTCAAGTGGTTTTAACCGAGCGGGGTGGGGTACAGTGCTAAACATCACTGTCCTTACATGGTTTGCCCCTTCCCTCTTTAGCACCTGCTTGTCCTCAGGACACAAGCTCTCCTCTTCCTTCACATGGTAAAAGACCCAGAGGCAACTGTTCACTAGGTTTCCTGGGGATGTGGTGAGTAGACGTTAAGCTTCTGGGAAGAACGATATTAGGAAGGACATTTGGCCACAGGCCCAGGCTGCAATCCTGGCCCCACTCCACCAAGAATAAAGCTGACATTTCAAACTCCATTTCAGAGACCTATATCTATTTCTCAGTTGGTTCAAAAAATAAAAGGAAGAAGAGTCTGAATTATCAGGCCCTCAAGAGTATCCATCATGATCATGATTGTGGGATGATCGGGAAGATAACTAGGAATTCCAAAGTCTGTGGCCTCACTCTGGAAGCACAGTGACCCTGCCTTGTCTCAGCCATAATGCTGAAGCCAGATGATATCATCTGTATACAATGAATAATGTTCTTGCTCCTGTGGAACATGCTTTTACCACCAAAGTAATATAAATGGAGAGAAGATATAGGGTCTTCAAGAAATTCAGCCTACGTCACTTCTCTGGGTCAATCATCGACAACTAACTTGTCCAGACCACGTTGGCTGCCTCAACAGCTTCCTTCCCACCCACAACTAAACCTAGACCTGGGGCTATTCTTCAATGCCTTGGGCACCTCTTAACTACTCCCACTCTACCCTCATTTTCCATCCTTGGGTCTGGAAGCTCTGTTTCTGTTCTGTGTTCTCCCACCCTACCCACATCCTGCAGATGGATGCTTCTCTGTCTGTTCAATTTTCTGTTCAATTTTCAAATGACACCCTGCCTTGAAACCCGTAGTTTAGCCAGGCTTGCCTCACCGCTGCCCAGCCTCACCCAGCTCTTGAAGTCCCCAACAGCATTCAACACTTCCAACTCCTCTTTCTCCAGGAAGGAAATCTAGAGAGCAAGAGTTTCCTTAAGCAGAATTAAAACACACCCTCCTCCACAAAACAGAAACAGAAAGTAGCAGGTTGAACCCAGGCCAAGTCTCACACTCTATAGCCGCCATACTCCTGGGGCACCCATCACAGGCTCTTATAACTCCTCCTTCACCAAACTAAGAGCCTCTCCTGGCTGCCAAAGGGACAAAACGGCATCCATGGGCCAAACACTGCCTGGACACATGTCCTCTGTGGCTCATTGAGTGTTGGATTTATTTTTTTAAATTTTGGAGCAAATATATAAAAATTCGGAGATTAGCATAAAGTTCAGATTTCTGCTTTTTCATTTAAAATCAGAATGTCCGGCAATACTGCACCCACATTCCTATATGGTAACACTGGGCTAAGCCAGGGTTGCTGTGCCCTCTAGCTAACATGTGAACCTTGAAGTCTGGCACAGGCCTTGTGATTCCCTGCCATCCTCATTCTTTCACTGCCTTCTTCCACAGAGCATACCTGAACGACCCCCCGCTTCTACACACCCTTTCTACCCTTGGTAGTTAAGTGTAAGCTCTACTGCCTGCCGCTGCTGATTTCCTGAGCTATCCCTGAGTTGAAATTATATGGTATGGTGCTGTTGAAAGAACATATGTATTCTTTTTCCTCCTTAGCTGGTGGTTGCTTCCATTCTCAGTCATGAAGCTGTAATTGTACAGATCATGAACAAAAGGCAAATCCCAAAGTGGCCTGACTCACAGAGGGTGAGGAGAGAGATAGTCAAGGGACTCAAAATAAAAAGGCAATCCTCTTTTTAACATTTCTAGTTCCTTAAAAGATTTAGACTAATGAAGCAAAAAGTAGCCATATCCTGTATTGTTATAGGACAGAAATTCCATAATCAGAGGGTACCAAATATAGAATTTTATGGTGCACCTAATTTTTAATTATACATAAAGCAAATAAAAGTATGTTGTTTTTGAAAAGACCCTGTCACCTGCTAGTCCTCTTCATTTAGCAATAAGCTCTACTACAGAGTAGCTTAGAGGAGAATTTTTATGGAACAGGAAACACAGTGCAATAAAAGTGTACAAAGATCTTTTCCTGTCTTGAATCATCTGTTATTTGCATGTACAATGAACTGTTTGAAGATACTACTATGCCATCCTATGACCTCAGTGCTACAGCAAGAGATACGCCCCAGGGTGGCACAAGTGTGGGTATCTTTTGAATTCCTGGTCTTTGCTCACAAGATCAGATTAGTGAGTCAGTGTCAAGGTAAATAATATTTTCTTTTCAAAATCCTTCCTTCTCCTTGATACCTCTTTCCTTCTAAGACCAGAACTTATCTTTTTTCTTTTCTTTTTTTAAGTTGAAAACTTTTTTTTCTTTTGAGACAGAGTCTTCCTCTATCACCCAGGCTGTAGTACAACGGCATGATCTCAGTTCACTGCAACCTCCCAGGTTCAAGTTTTCCTGCCTCAGCCTCCCGAGTAGCTGGGGTTACAGGCTTTAGCCACCACATCTGGCTAATTTGTGTATTTTTTGGTAGAGATGGGGTTCCACCACGTTGGTCAGGCTGGTCTTGAACTCCTGGTCTCAAGTGATCTGCCCACCTTGGCATCCCGAAGTGCTGGGATTACAGGCGTGAACCATGGTGCCCAGCCCTAAGACCAGAACTTAAATGGGAAAATAAACTGTATCTGATCCTACTTCTCTTTCTTCTCAGACTTTCCAGGATGAGAATAGATTCTTTAGTCCTTTTCTCCTGGTTCAACATAAAACAGACTCAAAACTGGCCGGGCACGGTGGCTCACGCCTGTAATCCCAGCACTTTGGGAGGCCGCAGTGGGTGGATCACTTGAGGTTGGGAGTTCAAGACCAGACTGGCCAACATGGGTGAAACCTTGTCTCTACTAAAAATACAAAAATTAGTTGGGTGTGGTGGCGCATGCCTATAATCCCAGCTACTCAGGAGGCTGAGGCAGGAGAACTGCTTGAACCCAGGAGGCAGAGGTTGGAGTGAGCCAAGATCGTGCCACCACACTCCAGCCTGGGCGACAGACTGAGACTCTGTCTCAAAGAAAAAAAAAAAAAATTAAAAATAAAACAGGCTCAAAATTAAATAAGGGATTAGTTTTACTTTTCTTTCTTTCTTTTTTTTGAGACAGGGTCTTGCTGTGTTGACCAGGCTGGACTCCAGCTCCTGGGCTCCAACTGATCCTCCCACCTCAGCCTCTGGAGTAGCTAGGATTATAGGTGCACAACACCACCACTGGCTGGTGAAGGGAAATTTTAAATAGTCCACTAGGAATCTTTCAGTTATCTTTACTTGAGATCTAACCTTTTCTACTGATCCAGCTAAAGCAACGACCGAAGGTAGGACTAAGGCTCTATCTACAGAAGGTAGGACTAAGGCTCTATCTACAGTGGCATGAGCCACCAGGATGATGAACAATGATCTCTTTGGAATATGATTTGCAGGTCACGAAGCACTTTCACATAACTTATCACATACAACAGAGCATTCTGTAAACCTTACATACAAATACAATGTATCTGTATTACGATTTTGGCACCGGACACGATACAGCACTACACTGTAAATCCAGCCCGGCCCTGATTATCAGTGTTAATTCAGTTCCGAAAAGGGAAAGGTCCCAGCATGCTGTTTATCCTGAGTTGGAGTTGATTGTCCTTTCTCATGGACAGAAACTAGTTAAAATTAAACCAGTGAGAACTATTTAAGCACTCATTTGCTAAATTCCTCTTTCAATGACATACTTCTTTCTTAGGAAAAATAATTTTTTAATCTTTACTTCTGTTTTCTTACATTGTAATAAAAAATGGCCTAATGACTTTTGCACATATATTTCAGTACCTAGAGAGGCATAATATGTCATTGAGAGCACTGGCTTTAGAGTTAGAATTCTTGAGAATGTCTGCCTCTTACTAACTATATCATCTTAAACAAGTCATTTAACCTTTCTGAGTCTTGGTTTCATAGCTAAAAAGTTAAGAGGATAATAATACCAACTTCATACAGTTTCAGGGAGGCTTAATTAAAACAAATAGCAAAAGGCTTTAAAAAAAAAGCCTAATATATGTAATAGTAAATGCCCAATAGATATTGGCTATTATTTTCAATATTGGTGATTCATGATTATCATAAAATCAATGGTCCTCAAAAGCAATATGTGTATGCACTTATGTATATAGTATGTACATACCATATAATACTACATACATACTATATATAGTACTATATACATACTATTTTTAAAAAATTTTTGGGAGACAAGGTCTTGCTCTGTTGCCAAGGTTGCAGTACAATGGTACAATCATGGCTAACTGCAGCCTCAAACTCCTGGGCTCAAGTGACCTTCCTGCCTCAGCCTCCTGAGTAGCTAAGACTACAGGCACATGCCACAATATCTGGCTAATTTTGTAGAGACAAGGTCTCACTACGTTGCCCAGGCTGGTCTTGAATTCTTGGCCTCAGACGATCCTCCCACCTCGGCCTCTCAAGGTGTTGAGATTACAGACATCAGTCATCATGCTCGACCAATTTAAGTAATTATTAAGGCAGTTCAGTATGTATTTGTGAGAATAAAACAACACAGAGCTCATTCTAGACCAGGGGGTTGACAAATTCAGCTTGAAGGCCAAATCTGGTCCACTGCCTGCTTGCATGTAACCTGTGAACTAAAAATAGTTTTTACATTCTTAAACAGCTAAGAGAGAAAAATCAAAAGAATAATAGTTTGTGACAAGGGAAGATTACAAGAAATTAACATTTCAGTGCGCACAAAGAAAGTTTATTGGAAGACAGCTATGCTTATTCATGAACATATTGTCTATGGCAGCCTTCATGCTACAAGGGCAGAGTTAGGTAGCAGAGACAGAGACCATATGAAACACAAAGCCTAAAATATTTATTACTTGGCCCTTTACAGAAAAAGTTTGCCAACTTCTGGTCTAGACTGTTAGCTCTATGATGGTAGAGACAGATGAGGCCTGGCTCAGTGCCTGGGCCCAAAATTGTGTTCAGCTTTTTGATGAATAAATGTGGAATCAACATGAAAAGCCTGAGATGGGGCTCCTCATATGTGGTAAAGATAGTTGTTCTCAAACAACCAAGAGCCTTTTTGAAAACTGAGTGAGAGAGGGACTGCCCCAGTCTGTGTGGTCCAGCGAGGATCTTTGTCATCCTATCATTCTAATGGTGGAATCTGAGGCCACACTGAAGAGAGTAGGGAAAGAGGACATCAAAAGGACAAACCAACAAGAGAATTCTGCGTTCATCAAATATATCCATTTTAAGACAATATGAGAATCACAAAAACACAGAATTCATTTGGGAAAAAATTATATTAAAAAAACATCCTATGGGCTTAGCTTACCTCAAGCTTCTTTTCAGATATGGCTGCTTAAAAGGTTTACAAAGTCTTAAGCTGCTAAATTTAAGTATGATCCGAATCACAGTAAATGTTAGATCTCTGTGCTAGTTAGACAATATCCAGAGTGTCACATTCAACCTACAGAGCCTTATTTTTAAGGTAATTTAGTGACAACCTGGTTTCTAGAGGGGAGCTATCTGCACAGTGATGAGTCTAGCACCATTCAAACAAGGCAAGCTGATGGAACTGGAGAATATTTACCACAGAGATGAAATTGCAGTCCCCATCTAAATTAACATAATTCATATAAAACATTTAGAGTACCTGGCACATAGGAGATACTTAATAAATATAAGCTTTGTGGGAGGCCGAGGCAGATGGATCAACTGAGGTCGGGAGTTCGAGATCAGCTTGGCCAACATGGTGAAACCCCAATTCTACTAAAAATACAAAATTAGCTGGGTATGGAGGCCCGTGCCTGTAATCCCAGCTACTCGGGAAGCTGAGGCAGGAGAACTGCTTGAACCAGGGAGGTGAAGATTGCAGTGAGACAAGATGGCACCCCTGCACTCCAGCCTGGGTGAAAGAGCAAGACTCCATCTCAAAATACATACATACATACAAGCTTTGATCATCAGCACCATCAGCTGAAGTATTATAATGTAAAAGAAGCTAACTTTACTGTCATACCCTTAGAAGGTATAACCATATCCACAAATGGAAATCAGGTTGCTAAATCAGCCATATATAAATTATTGCAAATGTTAATAGTTTATGGCAAAATTCACTTACAATTTTTTATCAAGTAATTATCACTAAATATTCAGTCCATTTTTCTATCTCTACTGAAGAGACTTTGGCAAACGATTTAACTACTCCTATTGCTCTAAAACCAGGGATGCAAAAGACATTTATTGTTCACTGAATACTCATGTGCTCCCTCTCACTTCTAGGCCCTTGCTATTAAGCAGGGTGATGAGCTTAGTTCTAGCCAATAGGCTGTGAATCAAAGTGATTTTTGTCACTCGAGGCCAAAGCATTTCAGAGCTGGTACGTGATTATCCAGTTCCCCTTCCTCCGGTGGGACCACTTGAAAGCTCCATGTTAAGAAAGCAAATTCACAAAAATGACAGCAGCCTGGATTTCTGAGTCATTGCATATAGGTGAGCTGCCCTGGAGAACAGCCAATAAACACAGACATTTACATGAGCAAGACAGCAATGGAGATTTCATGGTTAATTTGTTACTGCAGCACAAACTACTCTATCCTGACTAATACATAAAGTCTGATATTTTGGTAGTATAGAAAGAAACTTTGTATTAATCTGTGATCAGTCATCTTGGGCACTTTACAAAAATTAGCTGAATAAGCAGGGAAATTTTCCAAACCTTCCTCAGACAGCTATCTATGCAACTTTATTATTTCATTTCAAGTACATTCACACATTATTACCACATCTACTCCAATTTAAAGATAAATATTTAAAATCAAATCCTCTCTGACACTCACTTATTGAAAAAACTTGAGAGGTAACTAAGACATACATTGCGCAATGTAACCGCTGGCAAACATACTCAGCTAATGTTGTTCTCTCACATAGTTGGTTGCCTGCTTTATGACCCTTGGGCTTCATTTTCAGAAGACATGTGGCAGGAATTAGTGCCCCAGGCAAAGCTGGCTTAGTTTCTCTTTGTTAGCAGTCAACAGGTATGCTGTTAATCGGACCAACCAATTTCAGTGGGGCCTTAAACACAGAAAGATGCTATCTCCTTTGGCTGGCAGTGAAAATATCCAGTAAGATAAGGACTCAAGCCTGTGTCCTTTGATACATTCCATGATTTAAAACCACTGGAAACTCTGGAATCTGGCAGGCAGCAGGGTATAGGCTTCCACAGCCCTGAGTTCAAATCTCAGCACTTCTACTGACAAGCTGTGTGAGTCTCAGGCCAAATGACACAGCCTCTTTGAGTCTCAGTTCCTACTCCCTTCACAAAGCATTTTGAGAATTACTGGGATTGATGTAGGTGGAAGTACTTAATATACATTGGATGCTGCCATAGTGCTATGGAATTCTAAAAGTCAGTCTGAATTTCTATTAACTTTATGTTTTATTACAAGCAAAACAACATTCTCTGCTACATTTAAAGCAGTGAAAAATGTATCTTTGGCTTTACCCTTAGGTTAGATGCTGTCTCATAATAGTCATGAAGATAAATTCCACTACCTAATCTGATCATCTTCCAATGTGATCAAGCTCTTGTTAGGAAAACATATCTTGAGGTAAATTTCTGCTCATCTTCTAGAGGCAACCGACTTTTTAAAATTCCTAAGAATTTTCCAGCCAGGCATAGTGCCTATAATCCCAGCCCTCTGGGAGGCCAAAGCGGGAGAATTGCCTGAGCCCAGGAGTTTGAGACCAGCGTGGGCAACATGGCAGATCCTGTCTCTAAAAATAAATAAAATAAGATAAATTTTAAAAATAAAAATAAAGTAAAATAATTTCCCACGAACCACATTCTGCTGATTTCCAATTCTGATCATGTATTTTTATAATCCAAGTAAGTTGCCCTCATACTAAAAATCAATGTCACCACAGGCTAATGATAAAAAAAAAAAAAAAAAATTCAGACAAATTCCAACATGGAGGCATTCTACAATGTACCTGATTGCTATTCCTCAAAACTCTCAAGATCATCAAGAAACAAGGAAAGTCTGAGAAACTGTCACAGCCAAGAAGAGACTAAGGAGACACAGCAACTAAATGTCATGCAATATCCTGGATGGGATCCTGGAACAGAAAAGGGATTTTGGCTAAAAACAAAGGAAATATGAATAACCTACGGACTTCAGTTAATAATAATATAACAAGATCAGTTCATTAATTATAACAAACATGTCATACTAATTAATGTAAGATGTTAATAATACGGCCCAGAGCGGTGGCTCACGCCTGTAATTCCAGCGCTCTGAGAGGCCGAGGCGGGTGGATCATGAGGTCCAGAGATCGAGACCATCCTTGCTAACATGGTGAAATGTCGTTCCTACTAAAAATACAAAAATTAGCTGGGCATGGTGGCACACACCTGTAGTACCAGCCACTCAGGAGGCTGAGGCAGGAGAATCACGAACCCAGGAGGCAGAGGTTGCAGTGAGCCGAAATCATACCACTGCACTCCAGCCTGGTGACAAAGCGAGACTCCGTCTCAAAAAAAAAAAAAAAAAAGTTAATAATAGGGTAACAGTATATCATTGTGGGAGTATATGGGAGCACTGTTTCATCTGCTTTATTTCTTTGTAAATTTGAAACAGTTCTAAAAGATAAAGTCTATTCGGTTTTTTTTTAAGTCACTACAATGTGATACTTACTTCACATGTATTAAAATGGCCATAATTTAAAAGACAGATAATTAAGTGCTGGTGAGGATGTGGAGAAACAGGAACTTCCATCCATTGCTGGTAGGAATGTAAAATGGTGCAGCTGCTCCAGAAAACAGTTTGGCAGTTCCTCAAAATGCTAGGTGACATGACCCAGCAATTTCACTTCTAGGTATATGCCCAAGAGAAATAAAAATAAATGTCCCTAATAAACCAGTTCACAAAGGTTCACAGCAACAATATTCATAATAGCCCAAAAGAGGAAACAACTCCAATGTCTATGAACTGAAGGATGAATACATAAAATGTGGTATGTCCACACAATGGTATATTATGCATACCCATGAAAAGAAGTCTTGATATGTGCTACAACATGAATGAACCTTGACAGCATTGTGCTAAGTGAAATAAGCCAGACGCAGAAGGCCACATATTAGATGATTCCATTTATTTGAAATTTCAAGAATAGGCAAATCTATAGACAAAAAGTAGATTTGGCATTGCCTGGGATAGGGGCAGTTGGGGAGGAGGTAGTAGAAGATGAGGAAAATGCTAATGAATACAGGGTAATGAAAATACTGTAAAACTGACTATACACTTTAAATGGGCAAATTGTATGGTATTAGGGAAAGTCTGAGAAACTGTCACAGCCAAGAGTAATAAAACTGTTATTTCAAAAACAATGTCATATGTGTCAAGAATACTGATGAAACATCATTTAATCCTATTCAAAGTGAAGATTTTGACAATGTGTGGTTGATATGAAACCTTTAATTTCTCTGAGAAGTCCTGCTGCTTGCTTTAGTAATACCCTTAATGCCTCAGGGCATAACATAGTCAAAAAAACTGTGCATAAAGAAGTTCTAAATGAACCTTGGTATCCTTTCTAGATTAAATGAGCAACATGTACATCACAAGGTCTTCCTTAAGTGTGCCTGAGATGTGAAATAGCAGGCAGAATATTCCCACTGATATTTAACGATACATTAACATGCAAAAATGGGTATCACTGTGTACCCTTTTGTACAATGCTTCAGGATTCAGTCATTTCCTCTGAATTACTAGAAAATTACAATGTTTTGGGCTCTCCCATTATTTATTGTCCTAGTGCTATGAGAAATGCTTATAGTAACCTTGCAGAAATACTTCGATTAAGGCTCAGTCTCCCACAGAACAATATATATCACATAGGGAGAATATAACTTTGTAAAATATTTAGAAAGTTTAATCTTTTATCCTACACATGCCAGATGTACATTAGCAGGAAGTATAAGTTTTAAAACAAAACTACTTTGTTCAAGATGAAAGAGATGGATATTTTCCCATGTTAATCAACTCTTATTTCAAGAACTCATTTTACTGTTAACATTAGAGAAACCGTAATGCTACATAGTTGAGGGTTAGTCATAAAATACATTTAGACTTTTATAAAAATTGCATATAAATTTCATAGAGAAATTATTTTATTTGGTAACAGAAGAAAATATGAATTGACTGGAAGAGCACTAGATTTGGAGCTAGAGTGACGTCCCATGACGTCAGGAGTTTAAGATCAGCCTGGTCAACATAGAGAAACCATGTCTCTACTAGAAATACAAAAACTAGCTGGGCGTGGTGGCGCACACCTGTAATCCCAGCTACTGGGGAGGATGAAGCAGAAGAATCACTTGAACCTGGGAAGCGAAAGGTTGCAGTGAGCCAAGATCGTGCCCCTGCACTCCAGGCTGAGCAACAGAGCAAGACTCTGTCTCAAAAAAATATATAAACCCTGACATTTTTTCAGATGTTGAAATTATAAGACACAGTTATGAGTTTAATTTCTGCCACTTTCAAATCAGGCAACCTCCAGGAGGCAAGTCATTCCCTAAGTCTTGGTCACTTATCAGTGAAAGGAAGCAAAATCAGAAAGCTTTTTTGGACATCAATAAATGCCTTACCTCTTTATCTTGTAGTTGACTAGTTACTTTCACATTCACTATCTTGTTTAATCATCAAACCTACAGCTGAAGAGAAAGCCTTCCTTCTCATGGGGTCAGAAACACAATCACAGACTTTGACTTCTCATTCATGGTTCTTATGGCCAACTGGTTTCAGGTATCTAAACTTTAAATTGTCCTAAGGCTCATTTTAATTGACCACTAAACATTCAGAGATTTTCAGATTACCTTTTTCCACTGATAATAATCTTGAATTATTTTATTTATTTATTTATTTATTTTGAGACGGAGTCTCCATCTGCCACCAAGGCTAGAGGTGCAGGGGAGTGATCTTGGCTCACTGCAAGCTCACTGCAAGCTCCGCCTCCCAGGTTCATGCCATTCTCCTGCCTCAGCCTCCTGAGTAGCTGGGACTACAGGCACCTGCCACTATGCCCAGCTAATTTTTAGTATTTTTTAGTAGAGACGGGTTTCACCATGTTAGCCAGGATGGTCTCGATCTCCTGACCTCGTGATCCGCCCTCCCCAGCCTCCCAAAGTGCTGCGATTACAGGCGTGAGCCACCGCGCCCGACCAATAATCTTGAATTTAATTTGGCCGTTTGAGGATAAGAAAGGGATCAAGCAAATTGCTATTATTGTTTTTTCCAAAATTAACTCACTTCCATGACAACTTCTGATAAAAAAACATCATTGGGTTTTTGTGAGCTGTGTTTCACAGCTGGCACCTCACTGACCTGATTAACACTTAAAATTGCAATAACTGGGTCACTCTTAGAAACATTTCCTTGCCCAAAAGGATGTCCCAATGATCTTAAACCTGGGGAGAGGGGAAGGAAAAGGGAGACCGCCAGGAAAGAATTCTGAGCGCTCTCCAGGAAAAGAGAGCAGGAGTCTTTGAGAGGTTTTGGTTTATTCACAGAGGTTACAAATACTAACTTGATATCAACCTAGAGATTCTACTTGTCTAAACCTTTCCCCCTCTTTTATTCATTATAAGCAGCCCTTGGTCCAAGGTGTAATTAACAAGACTGATCCTTTCACAGCCATTTGCCAGGGTCTTAAACTCAAATCCAAATTGTATTTTGGCTGTACTGCTAAAATCTCTTATTTCTTAGTTCTCAAAAAAATTGAAGGAGCTTTTGTCTTTTTTTTTATAAAAACATCTTATTTCTTGAAACTGGATCTATAAACAATTTAATATATTGTGTTCCTCAGTAATAGAGTAAATCTGATTTCTGCTAATATTTTGGGTCGACACCCCACAACCTTTTGCTTTTTATCATGAAGAAGCCCCTCAGACACCTTGTACCTTACTAATGTCTCCATCCAATTTACTATCAAGAAAAGACAGCTTCTCTTCGTTTTTTTTTTTTTTTTGTGGTCAGCTTGGATCTTTTGAAGGAGGCATGTCTGTGTGCAGTGAGTTATTACCCAGATATTCTTGTAAGTGGTTTTTTTTTTTTTTTATTGAGGCAGTGTCTCACTTTGTCACCCAGGCTAAAGTGCAGTGGCACAATCTCAGGTCACTGCAGCCTCAACCTCCTGGGCTCAAAATGATCCTCCCACCTCAGCCTAAGTAACTGGGACTAGAGGCACACGCCACCATGCCCAGATAATTTTTTTGTAGAGACGACGTTTTGCCATGTTGCCCAGGCTGGTGTTGAACTCTTGAGCTCAAGCGATCCATCTGCCTCAGCCTCTCAAAGTGCTGGGATTACAGGTGTGAGCCACCATGCCCAGTCTCGTAGTTTTATAGCTGTGAATTGCTCACAAAAGTCAATCATAAAATTTAGTTTATCATAAAGTCTGAAGTCCCTTCACCACTGGACTTTATGACCAAAGCCATGTCTAACTCTGCTAGGAAATATTTTCTGATGAAACAAGTGTTTTAAGTAAGAAAAAAACTCTCCCAATCATCTAACTCCTCACCCTTTCTGTGCCTACAATATTACTATAATAAAAAGCAATATGCCTTTACAGAAGCCATGCTACATACGTCTCACCGAAAACGGCACGTAGGCCCTTTCAGATGAAGTGCTGAAAAGAAATTAGATGATCAAAGTTGAAGAACCTCACATCTCATGTGACCTTACATGTCAGCAAAGTTTCCAACAATCAAAATTGTATAACCATTTTATAACCAATAAACCCATATGCAGCACAAATGCCTCTTTCTCTTTCTCCCTGATGTTCATCATCTGTCAGAGTAAAATGTTAATTCGGAACTGGATGAAGTGACAAGCTTTTGAATGTTGAGAGAAATAATGAGGGCCAGATGCGGTGGCCTCAGCCTCAACACTTTGGGAGGCCGAGGCGGGCGAGTCACTTGAGGTCAGGAGTTGGCGACCAGCCTGGCCAACATGGTGAAACTCTGACTCTACTAAAAATACAAAAACTAGCCCGGCGAAGCCAGAAGCTTCCGGCCCTGCCTTTCATATCCAGAGAAAAGGCCCTGGGAACACAGAACCACTCAGCGGAAGGTAAAGCACAACCAGGAAATGGAAAGAGCTCAGGCAGCAAGGGAGGGAAGCACGCTCTCAGCTGGGTTCCATTTTGAGACTCCCAGGAGTGAGTAAGTTCTCTATGTAATTAGGTTCATCAAGAGGAGGGAGAGGAGCACATTTTCTCACAGGTCTAAGCTGGGGCCTACAAGTGGGGTCTTTAAATTATTTGTCTTTGACCTGGGGCCTTTCCTGAGGTATCCACACCCACCTCCAATTAGTCCACAGGGACTTCACAACTCCCCAATCTTAAAAATTGGGGGAGAATGTGTTCACACCTGGATTCTTCCTGGGGGTTTATGGCCATAGTTCAAAGGCCTGAGACTAGAGTCATGACCCATAGATATTCCAGGAGCTTCCAGCAGTGGATCCTGACACCCCAGGGAAAAAAATCCTTACACCTGGTCACTCCAAAGTTCTTAGGCTTCTACACAAGGTGAGTTTCCCAGTTTCCCATTGCCAACTCCACAGACACCCTCTGGATGACCACCAACTCACTACCCCACCACAGCTCCACCCCAAAAGAGAGTGGGAGCAGATCGAAGTGGCTTTAATGGTGTACCCAGAGAAAAAGCTGCTGTCTCTTTCTCCAGGACCGCTTCAAGAGAAAAGGAGATAAAGACTAAGTGGAATGAAAAAAACAAAAACAAAAACAAAAAGAACGATTTATCACTGTTGTTTTGGTGTTTTTAAATGTGGCTCAGAGAATGTTGGTGTCCACCAGCTGAAACCTGTGGCTATTCTAAGCATCTGTTAGAGTTACCTCAGAAAGAGCTTTGCATTTTTGTTAAGATATTTGATTAAGTTATTTGAGCGCTCAGTGTGTAAAGTCAGATAGACCTGGGGTCAAATCTCAGCTCAGCCACTTGTAAACTGTGTGATCTCAGATAAATGCTTTTATCTATCTCCCTAAGCCTCAATTTTCTCATCTAGAAAATGAAAGTAGGCCAGGTGCAGTGGCTCATGCCTGTAATCTCAGGGCTTTGGGAGGCAGAGGTGAGAGGATTGCTTGAGGCTAAAAGTTTGTGATCAGCCTAGACAATATAGCAAGACCTCATTACTACACAAAATATTTTTTTCTAATAAGCCGGGCATGGTGGTGCACACCTGGGAGGCTGAGGCAGGAGGACTGCTTCAGCCCATGAGTTCAAGGTTACAGTGAGTTATGATCATTCCACTCCAGATTGAGTGACAGACTGAAACCTTGTTTTCAAAAAATAAAAATTGAAAATAAATGGGTAATTATTGCACCTATCTCATAGGATGGTTTATAAAAATGAAATGATATATTACTTATAAAGTATTTAGTATAGTGCCTGGTTCATGGAAGATATTCTGTAATACTAGTTATTAATATTACTATTATTTTAAGAAAGATATTTGTCATTTTACAAAGGGCCATGGTAAATGCTACGATTTAATATTTGGACATTTCCGTGTATGAGACATTAACTTCAACATACTACCTGATTTTGCATTTGCCTCATTAATTTTCACTAACGTCATCATAAAAAACATAAATATATATAAAATATATAAAACCAGGCCAACCTTTCCGTTCCCCCCGCTAGCCATTTCTCAAGCTCATTTGTTCTGTCTCTCCTCTCAACTGCTCTCTCTCTCCTTGACATTTTTAATGGACCATCATTGCCTGTGGAAATACGAAGATGGTGGTCAACCACAGGGTGCAAGTCAATGGCAAGGATGTGGCATCCAACAGCTCCCTCATCGCTGAGTGCAGCTCAATGGAAAGGCTGTGTTTTGATTTGCAAAATGGTTATGATTTGCAAAATGCAATGTTTGTTCCAAGTAAACAAATATTCCAAACCACCTCTTGAACTGGAATTTTGGATTCAGCAACACTGCTTTCTGTCTTGTTTCTCCAGGTAGAACCTGATCACAATTGTCTCTCTATCAGCCTTACTTCAGCCCCATGTTCTTGGGCCATAAACACCAACCTTGGGTGCCACCCTCCTGGCCTACCCTCACTGTACCTGGCCTACCCTCTCCAAAGCCACTGCTCACCACCTCCTGGTAGTGTAGAATGTCTTCAGGAAATAGACTCTCAGTCCCAAGGACTTTGGGCCAACCCATTTGTGTCCGCCTCTGACAAGCTAAGCTACCATGACCTTTCCAGAATTCAACTCCCCAGTGTGAAGATTCCTAGGACCCCAGCCTCACTCTCTCTTTACTGTGTACACTCAACCTTGAACTGACCAGCAGCCTTGTGTTTCACCTCTTCCAATGACACACACATTCTCTCCTTTAGATTTCCCCTTTAGATTGGTTTCTGAGGGCTTTCAATCCACAAAACGTCTTGAACTGGAATGTCTTGCTACCAACTCAAATTAATCTTGGGAGGCTGAGCATGGTGGCCCAGGCCTGTAATCCTAGCACATTGGGAGGTTGAGGCAGGCCAACAGATTCAAGACCAGCCTGGGCAAAACAGTGAGACCCCATCTCTAAACATAAAAAATACAAAATTAGCCAGGCATGGTGGCACGTGCCTGTGGTCATAGCTACTCGGGAGGCTGAGATGCGAAGGATCACTTGAGCCCAGGGGGGTTAAGGCTGCAGTGAGCAGTGATCATGCCACTGCACTCCAGCCTGGGTGACAGAGTGGGGCCCTGTCTCAAACATAAATAATAAATAAATAAATAAATAAATAAAAATAATTGTGGAGCCAACCTCAAAAATGGATAATGAAAAGAGCTGGGGTCTAGTAATGAGGAAGTTTGAACAGAGCTTCTGGTTACCCTGCTACTAGCTTAGTTAAGAATATCTGAGTCCCTCCTCTATACAATTAGGGGATAGTCTGGATAAGGTGCTACCATATAGCTCTAAAATTCTAAATGCCCACCCTCCCCATGGCAAAATGCACTTATTTATTTGTTTTTTCATTCATGTAATAACTATTGTCTGATATTGCAAAGCAATGTGCCAGGTATTGTGAGGGGTTAAAGATCATCCTTCAGAGGGTTATCATCTAGAATGGGAAATAAGACAATCACATCACTAACTATAAGAAACAGAGACAATGTCACAGTTCAAGGTACCTTTTCTTTTTTTTTGAGATGGAGTCTTGCACTGTTGCCCAGGCTGGAGTGCAGTGGCGTGATCTTGGCTCACTGCAAGCTCTGCCTCCCGGGTTCACGCCATTCTCCTGCCTCAGCCTCCCGAGTAGCTGTGACTACAGGCGCCCACCACCATGCCCGCCTGGCTAATTTTTTGTATTTTTACTAGACATGGGATTTCGCCATGTTAGCCAGGATGGTCTCGATCTCCTGACCTCGTGATCCACCTGCCCCGGCCTCCCAAGTGCTGGGATTACAGGTATGAGCCACCGCACCCAGCCAATTGGAGGTACTTTTAAGATAAAAAGAACATTATAAACCCATTACTAACACCCCAACCCTGAAATTCATTTTCAACATGTCTTTCCTTCTCTGCACCTAGTCTTAAACCACATGCTTCTTCCTTTACATTTCTTAATTCTGTGCCCTTCTTTCTCCACTTTGAGTTACAGGCTTAATCCAGGGCCTGGACCAACTGCCCCCTGTTATGTTTTTACACCTGTCTCCCGTACTCACCCTAACTAATCTGTGATCTGTTAACAAAATATGAGGAATCAGAAATGAACTTGGCTGCTGTCTTGATACAGCTCTAAGACAGTCTTCCCCATATTATAGAACACACATGAAATCCCTTTACAAAACTATCCATACTGCACTTCCTTCCCCCACTCCCTCCCACAAACAGGAGCTAAGAATATACTTTGTGCTTAGTGCTGGGTGGGATGTTTAAGTCGTAGGCTTTAACCTCCAAGAGCTTACACAACCTGTCAACTTCCTGGTCGGGAAGTTGGGAGGTGCTAAAATACTCAGGATACTATATACAATGGGGATACTAACAGCACAAACAACAGTAGTAAGTGCTATAGAGTTCAGAAGAGAGAGAGCTACTTCATGCTAAGGCAATCAAGGAAGGCTTCCAAAAAGAGGTCACACCTGAGCTACACCTTGCAGCATGGGCAGGACTTCAATACAGAAAGAGGGAGGCAAACAGGCATTTTGGGCCAGGGCCCAAGTGACTGAGGGAAGGAAGGAGGGTGGTTTCAGGACCAGCAAATTGTTAGGTGGGGCTTCAGTGAAAGGGCACTTTTTGAAAGGAGTTTGCAAGGCACCAGCAAGCTTAGTAAGAGAAACAACTAATTTTCTGCTTAAGTCAGACTTCATGGTATAAGAAGATAGAAGAGAAAAAGGAAGTTTAATAATTGAGGCAAAGAAGAGTATCAGCAGGGAGTGGTAAAAAGACCCCAGAAAATGAGAAAACCTGGATCCCAGGCCTAGCTTTGCTAATGAGGGGCTTGGGTGGCCACAGCAAGTCATGTAACCTCACTGGTGTCAGTTTTCTCATTTGTAAACTGAAGCAGCTGAACTGGCTGACCTCAAAGGTCTCTACAGCCCAAACTAGACCAACTGTATATTATTTCTGCCATTAAAACATTTATCATGGGAGGAATGAAGGGGGGCAGGATACCTGTATTCCCTTTCCATATAGGTTTCTCTTCCTGAACTTAAAATTTCCTCTTCCTAAACTTACTACCTCTCTCTCTCTCTCTCTCTCTCT
>NW_012118043.1:4138852-4209264 GCF_000951035.1 Colobus angolensis palliatus
TCCACATTACAAATTTAACACTTTACTATAGAATTTCATTACATAATTCAATTTAAAGGAGAGCTGATTACAAAGGTGGTGGTGGGGGGTGTAAACCTAACACTTTGGGAGGCTGAGGTGGGAGGATCACTTGAGGCCAGGAGTTTGAGACCAGCCTGGTTAACATAGTGGTACTACCTCTCTCTCTCTCTCTCTCTCTCTCTATATATATATATATATATATGCCTCCACATTACAAATTTAACACTTTACTATAGAATTTCATTACATAATTCAATTTAAAGGAGAGCTGATTACAAAGGTGGTGGTGGGGGGTGTAAAAGAACTTGCTTCAAGTTCTCTGTGTGTCCCCTGGCCTGAAATTTTGTTTCTGGCTCACAGGTTCTTCAAGAAATTTATGCAGCACAGCTTAAGCCTCATACAAGTATATCCAACACCGTAGCTGGAGGGAAAAATATCACGGTATAAGCCATAAAATGTGACACAATAAGTAAAGGGGAAAAGGTGAGAACTCTGTTACTCATCTGAACGACGGCTTCCTTTTAATAATGCCAAATGAAGCCCGAAATACAGTAATAATTGAAAACTTAGGGGGAAATCTTAAATTTTGTAAATTCTCCACTTGAAAATGCAGCTGAAACACGGAAAGTTTTTTGGCAGTGAAATTCGCTGAAAACTGACATTTTTATGCCGCATCCAGAGGTCCCTATGCTCCAGGAAAGGTACCAAAAACAGAAAGCACGGATGGGATTTCACTACAGCCCTATTGATCCTATGCACCGAAAGGCCAAAGGCAAATAAAACAGTCTCAGAATTAAAACAAAACAGACTGGATCAGAAAGCCTCACCGGCAGCCACCCAAAGTTGAAAATAGAAAACTTAATGAAATACCTTACTTCAATGCAGGGAATCACAATTCAGTTAACAGGCTTATTGTTTAGGCAGTATAAATACGCGATTTAACACCTGCGGGCATTGCCTGCCCGGACCGGGCAGAAGCGCGCCCGGAGGATGGCGGGCGCCGCACTGCACAGCCGGGAGACGAGAGGCGAGCGAGGGGACCCGGAGAGACTGCCCCCAAGCCGCCGCGCGCCCCCAAAGGAGTAACGCTTCGCTTTCCATCTGTCTGTCCAGCCTTCCTTTTGGGCCCTATCCCCACCCCAGCGTACCTGCCGCCGCCGCCGTCCTGCCCTCTAGAGTGCAGCTCCCACTGGAGATCCAAGTACCTGCAAGTCTACTCTGCGGCTATCTCTCCGCGCCCGCGCAGCCGCTGCGCTCGCGCCACTGCGCATGCTCGGCCGGCACCAGGGCCCGCAAACTCCGAATCCACTTGCCACGTTTTGCCTGCGGCTCCCAGGGGGAAGGAAAGGGAACCCAGAGCCTGGGTTCAGGCTAAGGGTGAAAGACGAGTTGCAGGCGCTGGGAGCTTGGATGGGGAGAGGTGGATTGGCGCTGCGGCAACGTTATCTCTACCCCCTACAGTTACCCAAGTCTAAAGATGACCACCTACACCCTGGGAATGAGTTTAGCACAGCGGTTCGCAAACTTGAGCGTGGATCAGAATCACCTGGAGAGCTTTTTAAAATCACAGATCCCAAACCCAGAGTTTCCGATTCAGTTAGGTCTGGAGCGTAGCGCGACAGTTGCCATTTCTAACATGTCCTCAGCGAAAACTGGTGCTACTAGTCTGTCTGGGTACCACACTTTTGGACCTGCAGGTCAAAAGGGAGGGTATACGTTACTAAAGGAAGACTTGCTTCTCTCCCCTACTCACTCTCTCTCTCTTTTTTTTCCGTTTGTTTCACGTATTGTTTGCTTGTCGTTTAACAGCCACACCTGATTAAAATAAATATATAACGAAAGCCCGCACAAAGGTGGGATATTTTCTCTCGCATGTGAGTCAAGTAAGTGGAATGCTGCTTCAAGAGTTCTCACATACTTTGCCTGAAGCATAATCCGTAGTTGTGGTCTGTCCAACTCAGTCCAGAGAACAGAACAAGGTTTTGCTGCCCCTTTAACTCAAAGTTCCACGTGCCCCTTCTGCGCCTAGCACAATATTCAATACGGAATAGGCACCCAACCAACCCTGAGATGGTAACAATAGAAAAAAAAAAAAAAAAAAGAGGGAAATTGTAATTATTTTAAGAACCCAAAGAATTTGGACGAGCAATGAACTATGCAAGTAGGTGGGCCATGGAGAGGAAAGATAAGGAATTTTTCCCACCTGCCACCTAT
The DNA here is from genome assembly GCF_000951035.1 of Colobus angolensis palliatus. Lineage (NCBI taxonomy): Eukaryota > Metazoa > Chordata > Mammalia > Primates > Cercopithecidae > Colobus > Colobus angolensis. Next base: position 4,141,088 of record NW_012118043.1, read on the forward strand.
AGAATCAGGTAAATGTAGTATTCTTATCTGATTTTTCCCACCTGCCACCTAGAGAATCTGGTAAATTTAGTATCCTTATCTGATAGTTATCTAGATACGCAGGGGGAGTTAAGTAAGTTCTCACAAAATAAAGCAAAATAGTTATTTAAAAAGTAAACATGCATCTAACATACGACCCAGCCATTTCATTCCTAGATGTTATCCAAGAGAAAGTAAAACATATGCTTACACAAAAACTTGAACAGGAATGCTCATAGCAGCTGTTTTTCACAAAAGCCCCAAACCAGAAGTAACCCAACTGTCCATCAACATGTAAATGAAAAAACAAATTGTGGTATATTTATACAATGCAATACTACTCAACAATAGAAAAGAAGAAATATTCTCTCACCCAGGACTCAATATGGATAACTCTCAAAATCGGTATGCTGAGTTGAAGAAACTAGAGACAAAACATACTGAATAATCCCACTTATATGAAGTACAAACTAACCTTTAATGACAAAAACCAGATTAGTAATTGCCTGGAGCCAGGAGTGGAGGGAATGATAAACTGCAAATGAGCAGAAAAAATATTTTTGGAGGGGGACGATGGAAATTTTCTCTGTTTTGATGGTAGTGACAATTTCACAAGTGTATACAACTATCATCGCTAAATTGTACACTTTAAACATGAAAAATGTGTGTAAATTATTCACCAATAAGTTTGATAAGAAAACACTTTTTCATGAAATACTCTTATGATCTGTTTATTTCATGGTAATATTGACCAGGGCAAGTTCATGAGGAAATGTAGATTCTAAATATGGTATAACCTGATTTGGGGGAGGTAAAATAAAAAGTCATCCTCTGTAAACGGAGCAAAAAATAATCCATATAAAATGTCTGTAACAACCCTCTGTAAAAGCAGCCAACCCTAAGATATGATTTGTAAATATACCATTGATAAAACTGTTTCCCAAAAGTGTTTCTAAGTGTAAAATACTAATTAGAGTATATCGTTAGAAATGCACAACCAGGGCCTGGCACAGTGGCTCACACCTGTAATCCCAACATTTTGGGAAGCCAAAGTGGGCAGATCACCTAAGGTCAGGAGTTCGAGACCAGCCTGAGCAACATGATGAAACCCCGTCTCTTCTAAAAATACAAAAAATTAGCCGGGCGTGGTGGTGGGCGCCCGTAATCCCAGCTACTCAGGAGGTTGAGACAGGAGAATCGCTTGAACCCAGGAGGCAGAGGTTGCAGTGAGCCAAGATCAAGCCACTACACTCTAGCCTGGGCGACAGAGCAACACTCCATCTCAAAAAAAAGAAAGAAAAAAGAAATGCACAACCAGTGTGTAATAATTATATAAAGAAAATTGTTATCTGCTTAACTGATTGTATCACTATCAATGAGAAATCAGGTATTCAAACTGTATTTCCAGGAACCCTGGGTTTCATGGAGAGAAAAATACACAGGGCTCTGGATCAAGGACCGTAACCCAGACTGCTTACATATTGTAGTAACTTGTGAAATCTTATTTGATAAAAGGGTTTCACTGATAATTTTTTTTTTTTTTTTTGAGACTAAGTCTTGCTCTGTTGCCCAGGCTGGAGTTCAGTGGCACGACCTCAGCTCACTGCAACCTTTGCCTCCCAGATTCAAGAGATGCTCCTGCCTCAGCCTCCCGAGTAGCTGGGATTACAGGTGCACACCACTACACCTAGTTAATTTTTTTGTTTTTAGTAGAGATGGAGTTTCTTTATGTTGGCCAGTCTGGTCTCAAACTCCTAACCTCAGGTGATCCACCTGCCTCGGCCTCTCACAGTGCTGAGATTACAGGTGTGAGCCACCATACCCGGCTGTCATTGATAATTAAAAGAGCAATCGTTTGAAAACAATTGAAGTAATAGCATCAGGTAGTAAGAATTCACAAAGAGATGGTATACTTGGTGGACCTAAGTATTCTGGTAATGAAAAGTGTACACTGTTCTTTGGATTGCAGAGCAATGAGAAAAAATATATACAAAGATTTTTAAACTAGTTTAAAATGTACACTGTAGTTATAATAACCATATGTTCCAATTTTTCTAGAAGTCTTAATTTAAATATTTATTTATCACATAAATTATATCTAATCATGTATTCCAACTGTTGGTTGAAAAAAACATCTTTTAAACTGGGGGGTGTTTTTCAAAATAATAATATAAAAAATTACCAACTAAAAATAAAACAAGGATAAAGCAGGGCATGGTGGCACGTGCCTGTAATGCCAGCATTTTGGGAGGCCAAGGTGGAAAGGGCACTTGAGCTCAGGAGTTCAAGACCAGCCTAGACAACATGGCAAAACCCCGTCTCCACAAAAAAAACAAAAACAAAAAAAACTAAAATTAGCCAGGTGTGGTGGCATGTGCCTGTGGTCCCAGCTTCTCTGGAGGTTGAGATGGGAGGATCTCTTGAGCCCAGGAGTCTGAGGCTACGGTGAGCCGTGTTCACTACACTGTACTCCAGCCTGGGCAACAGAGCAAGACCCTATCTGAAAAAAAAAAAAAATGAACTGCTACTGGGTAGTCACCATTTTAAACATTCACAGTATTTACTCATTGAATGTCCACGCCAACCCTATGAAATTATCCTCAATTTATAGGTGAGAAAACTGAAGTACAAAATGTTATTTTTCCCATGATAACACAACTAAAGACTAAATAACTAATTACAACTACATTTTAAAAATATATTTTGTATAAAGACAATCTTTGCTAATTTCACAGTTTCCAAGGATCCATGTGAATTATTAATTTATTTTTCCAGGCTCATTGATACTGAGAGGGCTACCAAAAAAGTAGAGCTCTAGTGATTACTGCCATTATCATCTTCATTATCATTGCTAATATTTATTCCATGTCTTCTATGTACTAGCTACTGTGCCAAGAAGTTCACATTGTTTATTTCATTTAATATTCATGAGGACAAAAGTGCAGATTCAGTAATAGGTAACAAAGAAAGCGAATGGCGGAACCAGGATTCCAACTCAAGAGGGAATGGTGGGCCAGGCACGCTGGCTCATCCCAACACTTTGAGAGGCCGAGGCAGGTGGATCACTTGAGGTCAGGAGTTCAAGAACAGCCTGGCCAACATGGTGAAACCTCATCTCTACCAAAAAGTACAAAAATTAGCTGGGTGTGGTGGCATGTGCTTGTAGTCCCAGCTACTTGAGAGACTGAGGCAGGAGAATCTCTTGAAGCAGGGAGGCGGAGGTTGCAGTGAGCTGAGATCGCACAACTGCACTTCAGCCTGGGTGACAGAGTGAGACCTTGTCTCAAAACAAACAAACAAACAAAAACAGCAAATGGAAGAACCAGGATTCAACTCCAGTTTTCTGCTATTTACAATACTGGTCCCTGTAAAGTTATAATATATCCTGTATTCTAAGGGAAAAATATTGGCATTCTGGATTATTCACAGAGACATTCAGTCTCTATGAGTGTGGCTAATATTAGTTCATTCCTCAGAGCCTGATGGTTTCTAACATGCTTATAACCACAACACCCCACTGCCACCCAGCCCTGATCAGCATCCTGAAATCAACTACTATATAGGCACCAATTTTACAATCAATTTTAGAAAAAGTAGGTGCATTCTGAATGATACCAACAAGTGTGATATGACCATATTTATTTTATTTGCCTGGTTTTATGTTTTCTAGAACAAAGAGAGTAGAGGAAAAAAACATATGTGAGAAAGACTAAGATTCAATATTCAGTCTGTGGCCATACCACCCTGAACACTCTGGATCTCGTGTGATCTCGGAAGCCAAGCAGGGTCAGACCTGGTTAGTACTTGGATGGGAGATTCAGTATTCATTTCGACTCTGAATTTATGATAAATAATTTAGAGAAGAAAACGATAATATGAGAAATAAGTCCAGAAAAACAGGGCAAAACTCTCTCTCTCTCTCATGCACACACACACACACACACACACACACACACACACACACTGTTTTGATCTAACACAGATAAGATCAAAATAGCCAACAAAGCACACACACCTACACCCACCTACCACCTAAAATCTCATGAAATGATAAAGGGGATAATTTTATTTGTTTATTTTAAGTATTATTTATTTTTGAGACACAGGATCTCACTTTGTTACCCAGGCTGGAGTGCAGTGGCAGGAACATGGTTCACTGCAGCCTCCACCTCCGAGGCTCAATTGATCTTCCTGCCTCAGCCTCCTGAGTAGCTGGAACTACAGGCATGCACCACTATGCTCCACTAATTTTTATATTTTTTGTACAGAGTTTTACCATGTTGCCCCGTCTGGTCTGGAACTCCTGAGCTCAAGTGATCCGCCTGCCTCGGCCTCCCAAAGTGCTGGGATTACAGGCATGAGCCACAGAGCCCAGCCAGGAGATACTTTTTTAAAAAGTAAAGGCTGGGTGTGGTGGCTCACACCTATAATCCCAGCACTTTGGGAGGCCGAGGCAGGCAGAGCACCTGAGGTTGGGAGTTCGAGGCCAACCTGACCAACATGGAGAAACCCCGTCTCTACTAAAAATACAAAATTAGCTGGGCATGGTGGCACATGCCTATAATCCCAGCTACTCAGGAGACTGAGGCAGGACAATCGCTTGAACCCAGGAGGCAGAGGTTGCGTTGAGCCAAGATCACGCCATTGCACTCCAGCCTGGGTAACAAGAGCAAATCTCCGTCTCAGAAAAAAAAAAAAAAAAGTAAAAGAAGGCTGGGCGTGGTGGCTTACGCCTGTAATCCCAGCACTTTGGGAGGTCAAGGCGGGTGGATCAACCTAAGCTCAGGAGTTTGAGACCAGCCTGGTCAACATGGTGAAATCCTAGAAACAAAAAAAAAATTGCCATCGACAAACAGAAATGTTGAGAAAAGACGGAATGCAGACAGATTAAATCTCAGAAAAACAAAATGGAAGGAAAATGCAGCTCAAATCATATGGAGGAATCTGCTAAAGGCAAAAGTAGGAGTAGTTGGAGAGAGGGTGTACAAACTCACAGTTAACAGATCAAGATTTAGGGAGGAAGGTACTGAGACAATGGTCAAGGAGAGTAATTAGAATAACAGATTTAGAGTAGCTAGGCTGGTCAACCACTTTCTCCTCTCCAGCTGGCTCTATATTGTGGCCCAGAAAGCAATAGACCACCAGGAAGAACACCAGTCTTCCACACTTTGAAGATGAGCTACCACACACCCTTGTCTTTTAAGTGCTGTTCCCTACACAAAATTGGCAAAGAACAGCTACTGTAAATAAAAAGGCAAAAGTAAGAGAGATTCTAAAATACAAAATTGAACAGATAGCTAACACATTATCACACATTTGAAAAAAAGTCACCATGAGAGAGGCAACATTTTTACAATTATCATTAGAGAAAACAAAGCTAGAGAACAATCAGAAGAAGACATTTGAAATGTATAATTAATACCTTCAGAGAAACATGAGAAGATGTCCTATGTACAAAAACTTTGACTATATATTTGGAAATTTAAAATTTTGATAACTGAGGGTGGGTATGGTGGCTCACGCCTGTAATTCCAGCACTTTGTGAGGCCGAGGCAGGCAGATCACTTGAGTTTAGGAGCTTGAGGCCAGCCTGGGCAACGTAGCTAAACCCTCATCACTACAAAAATACAAAAATTAGCTAGGAAGCCAGGCACAGAGGCTAACGCCTATAATCCCAGCACTTTGGGAGGCTGAGGCAGGTGGATCACTTGAGGTCAGGGGTTTGAGACCAGCCTGGCCAACATGGTGAAACACTGTGTCTACTAAAAATACAAAAATTAGCCAGTCATGGTGGTACATGCCTGTAATCCCAGCTATTCAGGAGGCTGAGGCAGGAGAATCACTCGAACTCGGGAGGTGGAGGTTGCAGTGAGCCAAGATCATGCCATTGCACTCAAGCCTGGGTGACAGAGCAAGACTCCATCTCAAAAATAAAAAAAAAAATTACCTAGGCATGGTGGCACACATCTGTAGTCCCAGCCAGCTACTTGGGAGGCTGAGGTGGGACGATCACTTGAGCCCAGGACATTGAGGCTACAGTGAGCCATAATCGCACCATTGCACTCCAACCTGGGTGACAGAGACCCTGTTAGGAAAAATATATATATATATATATATGAGATATATGATACATATGATATATGAGATATATATGATATATATTATATGATAGCTGAAATTAAAAAATGAAATAAATGCTCTGGGTTTCAGAATAGACATAGATTAGTAACTGGAAACTCAAGCTGGCCAATTATCCCAGAATGATGTCACCCCAACAAGCAGTGGCAGAAAAAAATGGCTTTAGGGCCTATAAGGGTACCCTGAGGCAATTTTCTACATTCTCCACCCTCCCCCTACACCTTGCCCTTCCTCATTTGGAAAAAAATAAGATCTTATACCACATTAACTGAAACAGATGGTAAATTATAAAAGAGCTATGGGGTGTAGCAAAGGCTGCTGATTGTCCCCAAATATCTTTTCATTAAATATATCTATGATGTATTTATGAAAATAACGGCATTTCAAAATACAGGAAAATGATGGACTAGTCAGTGACATAGTAACAGATACCATGCATGAATTAACCAAGTCTCTTCTTGGATGCCTTCCTGGAAAGCCAAAACCAGTATTTCCCACATTCACTTGTAGCTAGGGTTCCAAGCTAAGTAAGACTGATTCAAGTTTGTATTACATGAAGAGAGGAAAGGAATGAACCCCTTTGGGCAGATTCCTAATTCTGCAGCATCCTGATCCTTTCAGAGTTAGCAGCTGCCTTGACGAGTAATTCGGGGAGTTCTTGAATACTCATGATGAAGTCTGTTTTTCTCAAAGATTCTGTATATCATCTAGACCCCTTAACAAATCCCTTTATTCTAAAAGTGGCAGAAGGGACTTCAATACCAACATATGAACTCTCTGTCTGGGAAATGAGTTGTCTGATCTTGTTTCAAAAATGATCTGTAGATAAACGGGAAAATGAATACTAGGAAACTGAAGTATAAAAATATTAGGGAAAAGTATAAAGGAACATTTTAAATCTTGTGGTTAGCCTTCCTAAGCAAGATGAAAATCCAGAAGGCATAAAGGAAACGATGGGTAGATTTGATATAATAAAAATTAAAATTCCTACATAAGAGCCAAGTGACAGACTAAGATATAATATTCTCAGATATAAATCAGAAAAGGTTTAATTCATAATATGTTAAAATGTTTGTATAAATCAATAAAAAAGACACAACCAAATTAAAACTGATAAAGTTATAAACAGGTAATTTACCAAAAAAAGGTAATCCAAATAATTAATAGACATGAGTAGATGCTTAAACTTGTTGGTAAGTAGAAAAATGCATATACATACATGTAAGTGCCTTAACTCAAACCAATCAAATCAGAATCTCTGAGAGTCCCCAGATACTTTTAAAAAATCTTCCCATCCACATAATTTCAATGTGTAGCCAAAGTTAAGAACCACTACCCCAAAACAGTGCTAACTCAAAGTGTGGGCAGTGGACCAGCAGCGATAGCACCTAGCAGCTTGTTAAAAATGCGAATTGTTGAGTTTCCTCAATATTCTGATTGAGTCAGAATTTCTCCAGGTGATTCTGATGCATGTTCAATTTTGAGAACTCTGAAACTTCTCTGCATTTTACTTACAGAGCTACTTGGAGGATAATAGCAGGTGAAAGTATTTTCAGAAAAGTAAAAATAGTAATCGCAAATACTAATAATCATACTATTCCAATATATTTTACATAGTCTTAGGGTCATACTCAGGACCTAGCAATGAAAATGACAATAATTCATTACTGAAATAGAAATCTCTTGGAAACATAAAGAAGTACTCCATGTCCTTATTTCTGAATTGTCTCCAAACACAGTGGAATGTTAGTTCTATAACATAGTCTTAGTAGATGTGAAACTGCCACAGGGATAGGAAACCAAATGGCTTACTTTTAAGTTTCTTAAATATTTTGTTACTTTATAACCGTTTTTTTTTTTTTGTAATGGGTTTTTGCAGTGTTTCTACGCAATGGGACAGTGTGGCTGTACTGGATCATTTATTCTGCATTATTAGGTTTCAGAATATTGGCTTGTGGCTTGTAGTTATGTTGTCTATTATTTGAGGCTTTACCCAAAGAAAACTAACAGACATGTGCCCCCTTTTACCCTCAATCTATGTCTGACAATATTCTATACATAGCCAAGCTATTAAAGAAGGGAAATGGCATGGTCTTTGGGTTTTAAAAGGGTTGCCGGGCGCGCTGGCTCAAGCCTGTAATCCCAGCACTTTGGGAGGCCGAGGCGGGCGGATCACGAGGTCAGGAGATCCAGACCACGGTGAAACCCCATCTGTACTAAAAATACAAAAAATTAGCCGGGCGCGGTGGCGGACGCCTGTAGTCCCAGCTACTCGAGAGGCTGAGGCAGGAGAATGGCGTGAACCCGGAAGGCGGAGCTTGCAGTGAGCGGAGATCGCGCCACCGCACTCCAGCCTGGGCGACAGAGCCAGACTCTGTCTCAAAAAAAAAAAAGATTGCTCTGACTACTGTGTAGAACAACTCCAAATAACATCAGCATCATCTAGAAGCTTGTTAACAATACGTATTATTGAATGTGTATGTGCCAAGAGGTGTCCACTGAAGCTCATTCAGATGTAGAAAGGAACTTGTAAAACTGGTGCATTATGTTGGAACTTGCATAGCTAACCAACCAGGAGTTTGGGCCTCTGGTTGAGAACCAAGTCCATCTTAGTCTCAACTGGATTGTAGTACCACCTGGTGGTCATTTTCTACACTCGAGTTTAATCATGAATGGGGACAATTCTATACATATGGCTGACTGGAATTCCAGAACATTGACTGATGCCCCTTTGTTAACTTGATCTGGCACACTGGGCTTAGGAAACACCAGGGACACTGGGACCCATCCACACCAGCCACTCTGCTTCCTGCCTCACCCTCTCCTCCACACTCCCTCTCCGCAAATGATAAAAAGAGGGCTGAGAGGAACGCAGGAATCAATTGACAGTTGTATTATGTTCAAATTTACATTATCATGAATTTCATGTACATTAGGATGTAGAACTAAATATATATGGTTAATAAAAATGTGCACATATTAGGATATACATTTTAAAATTTTCAACAGTACTACTGAATAATTTTTAAAAAGTTGGATAACAAATGCTGGCAAGGATGTGGAGAAAAGGGAATCCTTGTACACTGTTGGTGAGAATGTCAATTAGTACAACCACTATGGAGAACAGCATGGAGGTGCCTCAAAAAACTAAAACTAGAACTATCATATGATCCCGCAATCCCACTGCTAGGTATATACCCAAAAGAAAGGAAATTGGTTTATCGAAGAGATAACTGCACTCCCATGTTTATTGCACCACTATTCACAATAACCAAGATTTGGAAGCAACCTAAGTGTTCATCAATAGATGAATGGATAAAGAAAATGTGGTACATGTACATAACGGAGTAGTATTCAGCCATAAAAGAAAGAATGAGATCCTGTTATTTGCAACCACATGGATGAAACTGGAGGTCATTATGTTAAGTGAATTAAGCCAGGCACAGAAAGACAAACTTCACATGTTCTCACTTATTTGTGGGAGCCAAAAATAAAAACAATTTAACTCATGGAGATAGAGAGTGAAATGACGGTTACCAGAGGCTGGGAAGGGTAGTGGGGGTGACGGGTGTGCGGTAGCGATGGTTAATGGGTACAAAATATAGTTAGATAGAATAAGATCTAGTATTTGAGCCTGTAATCCTAGCACTTCAGGAGGCCAAAGCAGGCTGATCACTTGAGCCCAGGAGTTCAAGACCAGCCTAGGCAACATGGCAAAACCCCCATCTCTACAAAAAGCACAAAAATTAGCCAGGTGTGGTGGTGTGCGCTTGTAGTCTCAGCTACTTAGGAGGCTGAGGTGGGAGAATCACTTGAGCCTGGAAGCCCAAGGCTGCAGTGTACCAAGATCATGCCAGTGCAGTCCAGCCTGGACAACAGATGAGACTTTGAAAAAAGAAAAAATATCTAGTATTTGATTGCAGAACAGGGTGACTACAGTCGAGCATTTATTGTACATTTTTAAATGAGTATAATTGGATTGTTTGTAACACAAAGGATAAATGCTTGAGGTGATGGATACCCCGTTTACCCTGATGTGATTATTACACATTGTGTGCCTGTATCAAAATAGCTTACGTACCCCATAAAATATATACACCTACTATATACCCACAAAAATTAAGAATTGGCTGGATATGGTGGCTCCTGTCTGTAATCCCAGCACTTTGGGAGGCCAAGGCAGCAGATCACATGAGGCCAGGAGCTCCCGACCAGCTTGGCCAACATGGCGAAACCTGTATCTACTGAAAATACAAAAATTAGCCAGGCGTGGTGGCACACACTGGGATTACAGTAGCTGTAATCCCAGCTACTCAGGAGGCTGAGGCACGAAAATGGCTTGAATCCCTGAGGTGGAGGTTGCAGTGAGCCGAGATTGTGCCACTGTACTCCAGCAAGTGAGACTCTATCTTAAAAAAAAAAAAAAAAAAAAATTGGGAGATTGCCAGGCACAGTGGCTCACTCCTATAGTCCCAACATTCCAGCACTTGGGAGGCCAAGGTGGGCGGGTCACTTGAGGTCAGGCGTTCAAGACCAGCCTGGTCAATATGGTAAAACCCCATCTCTACTAAAAATGCAAAAATTAGCTGGGCATAGTGGCACACACCTGTCATCCCAGCTACCTGAGAAGCTGAAGTGGGAGGATGGCTTGAATCCGGGAGGCAGAGGTTGCAGTGAACCGAGATCAAGTGATTGCAATCCAGCCTGGGTGACAGAGTGAGATTCATTTCAGGAAAAAGAAAAGGTCTGGGAGACTCCCTCCCCCTCAACTATGGAGAATGGGTTAGAGAAAAACAAGCCCAAAGGCAGATAGGCAAGCTAGAAGCCTGTTGAAGTAATTTAGGCAAGAGGTGATAATGGTCTAAAACTAGAATGGTGGTAAGAGAATTTGGGGGAAAGTGGATGGGTTTGATATTTAGGAGATAGAATCTAGTCCTTATCTTTTAAAGATATAAACTGAAGTATCTGTAGATAAATTGATATAATGTCTAGACTTTTCTTTAATCCAACTGAGGAGGGAGAAAATGAGAAAGGTGGTTATAGATGAAACAAAGACTAACCATATGCTGATAATCATTGATTGGGTGACGGGCATAAAGGAGTTCCTTATTGTGTCTACTTTTATATCTATTTGAAAGTCCCCATAACAAAAAGTTAAACAAAATAAAGTGCCTGGGAAATGCAGAAGGGAAAATATTCAGTAGGGAGATAGACATAGGAAATATAAATCTTGAAGAGAGATAAGGGAAGAGCAATGAATTTTGGAGTGAACAGCAGACGGAAAGTTAACTGAAGCCTTGAGTGTGGATGAAATAATAAAAAAGAGAAAAGAACCTAAGTCAGAATCCTGAGGAATACCAACAGTAAAGGGAATGGCAAAGAAGTGTTGTTAACAAGAAAGAGTCATGGAGTCCAAAGAAAGCTTTCCAAGAAAGCAGGAGTGGTCTACATTAGGGGTCTCCAACCCCTGGGCCACAGTACTGGCCAGTAGCCTGTTAGGAACTGGACCACGCAGCAGGAGGTGAGTGGAGGGCAAGCAAGTGAAGCTTCATCTCTATTCACAGCAGCTCCCCATCACTGGCATTACCGCCTGAGCTCAGCCTCCTATCAGATCAGCGGGGCATTACATTCTTATAGAAGTGCAAACCCTATTGTGAACTGCACATGCGACAGATGTAGGTTGCACGCTCTTTATGATAATCTAATGCCTGATGATCTCTCATTGTCTCCCATTACCCCAGATGGGACCATCTAGTTGCAGAAAAACAAACTCAGGGCTCCCACTGATTCTACATTATGGTGAGTTATTATATATTACAATGTAATAATAAAAAGTGCAAAATAAATGTAATGTGTTTGAATCATCCCAAAAACATCCCTCCACCTTCCTGTCCATGGAAAAACTATCTTCCACAAAACTGGTCCTTGGTGCCACAAAGGTTGGGGACTGCTGGTCTCTATTGTCAAATGCTGCTAAAAGGTCAAATGCAAGAACTGGTCAACAGACATATGAAAGTCATGGGTGACTCTGGTGAGAGGCACTTAAGGGGTGGGAGGGCAAACAGGACAGAGAGTATATTATATGTAGGTTTAGGGCTGAGTAGAAGGTGTAGAAATGGAACCAGCCTGGATAATACACGAGTTACTAGAGGGAGGATGTCTACTTGGAATGCTGACTTCTTGAATCAACACTCATTTGTTAAAATACTGTTACAGATGTTTGATTTCTCTAAATGACCTGCTACTCTCCTTTTATTCTGTCCTACACCCTCCTGCCAGATTCAAGTGTAGCTTTGACCATCACTCTTTATATAAAATATCCCAGAGCCTCTCCACTACTTATTGAAGTCTGTACAAATGTCTCAGACTACTCTAAATGTCCCCTCATACCAGCCGAAGGGGACCGTGTTCCTCCCTCATTATGCTTTTTGCTCATACTGCTGCCTCTAGTTAGAATATATTCCTTTTCCCCAATTTTTGTCTCTTGAATTCCTCCTCATCCTTCAAGTCCAATCTCAGATATGGTGACACCTTCTCCTTGAGCTCCTTCCTGATCCACCTCTTCTTTCCACTGGAGTAGATTGTGTCCTCTATTTTTCCAACACATGCTGTTTATATCCCTCTCCTAGCATTCACTGGATTTCGCTTTGCTCTTGTCTATGTTCTCATTACATCCTTTCTGTATCCACAAATTGTACATTACCTGAAATTAACTTTTTTTTTCCTCTGAGACAGGATTTGGCTCTGTTGCTCAGGCTGGAATGTAGTGGCGAGATCGTGGCTTACTGCAACCCTGGCTTCCTTGGCTCAAGCCATCCTCCTACCTCAGCCTCCCAAGTAGCAGGGACTATAGGTGGGAGCCACCATACCCGGCTGAAATTAACTTCATCTTCCTTATCTTTCTATATGCCACAGAAGTACCTAACCCAATATCTTGCACAAAATGACTTTTTGAATTAAATGGGATTCCCAAGGCTCTACTATTTATAAGGTTTGCAGGTTTATACTGCTTTTTAGAATTACCATGCTATTCAGCTATTGCCTTCCAGATAGCATTCTAATTTTTATAATCTTTCTTCATATGTTCTAAAAATAGCTAAAATTTGATATTTGTAAACTATTTTTCAGATGTGCTATTTAAGTTTAAAAGTATACTTATTTTAGTTTTTAAACACGTCAGTTATTTAATTAGGTTCTTGGTAAGAAATTTAGAACACCAATTTGCTAGGATAAGCTCCATTCATCAGGACAAACACAGATTGCAAGTAGCCCTGGAGCTGAGGAATAGCTTTGATTTTTGGTAACATTTACGAGTCCACAGCTTTCTAATTTTTTTTTTTTTTTTTTTTTGGGGACGGAGTCTTGCTCTGTCACCCAGGCTGGAGTGCAGTGGTGCAATCTCCACTCACTGCAAACTCTGCTTCCCAGGATCAAGTGGTTCTCCTGCCTCAGCCTCCCCAGCAGCTGGGATTACAGGTGCCTGCCACCACGCCAGGCTAATTTTTGTATTTTTAGTAGAGATGGGGTTTCACCATTGGCAGGCTGGTCTTGAACTCCTGGCCTCAAGTGATCCACCCGCCTCAGCCTCCCGAAGTGCTGTGGTAACAGGTGTGAGCTAGCACGCCTGGCCACGAGTCCACAGCTTTCTGATCAACCTTCCATTGCTCCGTAATCTTCTATTACTCTCTTTCTGTGTTGACAATGTCACTTTGTCTGTATTTGGGCTTCCGTAGCACCATCTTCTTGAAGCAAGCATTGGTAAGATGTTTTGGAATTTTCACATTGCTGATTTCAATTTTGTGATGACCTCTGGTGTATTCTCCACAGAACCTGAATAAGGACCAGAGGTCCAGTCACCATTAATAAGCCACTCCTCAGCTGCTCCAGTAAAACCAGCCTCTTGCCTCTGTGGTGCCCAGTAAGCATGAGCAGAATGATCCCAGGAGAGAAGCTAGTTTGCAGTTTTCTCTGTGTTGAGGTGTTTTGTTTGTTTTTCCTGTGGTTCAACAGCAGCTTTCGAGGTACATCTTTGGAAGGATCTAGGCGTTTTCTGAAGTTCACTTCGCAAAAAGTATCACCATTCTTGTTGCCACCAACTGGGTTTGTAGCAATGGCAAGAAACTTTCCCTTTTTCAATTCTGGACTTTCTTCTTTTTCTTTTCAATTCTGGATTTAGTAGCTGAGTACTTCCTCTCGTACCTGGACTTTTTGACATAGCAGACTGGGAATATCTGCCAATTCCTCTGATGAGAACAGGATTTCAGCTGCAGTGGGGCTTCCCTTTCTTTGGCTTTTTAGCCTTGAGGTTCCCCTTTTTTTTTTTTTTTGAGATGGAGTTTTGCTCTTGTTGCCCAAGCTGGAGTGCAATGGTGCAATCTCAGCTCACTGCAACCTCCGCCTCTGGGTTCAAGTGATTCTCCTGCCTCAGCCTTCCGAATAGCTGTGATTACAGGCGCCCACCATCACACCCAACTAATTTTTTATATTTTTGGTAGAAACGAGGTTTCACCATGTTAGCCAGGCTGGTCTCGAATTCCTGACCTCAGGTGATCTGCCTGCCTCAGCCTCCCAAAGTGCTGGGATTACAGGTGTGAGCCACAGCACCCAGTTGAGGTTACCCTTTTTAACCTTGCCACTACCATCAGCCTTCTTGGCTTCAGGTTTCTTCTCCTTGGTATCTAGCTTCTCAACTTTTCCCCCCACCATCTTGCAAGACAGGAAGGAGCTATTTTTTTTTAATACATGTTGGAATATCCTAGCTATGCAGATACAAATGGTAATATAATATCCACCCAAATATAACATTAAATTTTCATTCAATAATAATTAATTTAAATTCTACCAAAAAAAACCCTTAGTGATATGTTGAAGCTTCATCATTTCATTCCCTTCTCTCCCTTCCACAGGTGCAACTATCCTGAAGTTGATACCTATCTTTGTCAACCATGTTTTCATACTTTTGTCATACATATTTGTATACATAACAAACACAAAGCATTGTATTGTGGTTTTAAGATTATATATAAATGATATGACACTGTTTTGTATACCTTTGAATTTGCTTTTTCAATCAACATAGTTTTCAGGATTCATCGTTGACAAATGTAGTATAATTCATTCATTTTAACTAAGAAATTATATACCACTTTATGACTTTACCACCTCTTATTTAATCTTTGCTGTAGTCTTGTGAGGTAGACATTATTAATCCCATTTTACAGATGAAAAAATGGAAGTACTAAGAGATTAAGTAACTTTACTGAGGTCATACAGTTTCTAGCAGATGGAATGAGAACTTGTGTAGGGACTGTAACTCCCAATCCCCTGTCCTTTCTACTAAAACATTCAGTGATTCATTCAACAAATGTTTACTGAATACCACCTATGTGCCAGACACTGTTTTAGGTCCTGGGTATCTGATAGTTAACAAAATAGACAAGACCTTACTCTCCAGGAGCTTACATTGTAACTGAAGAGAAACAATAACATAGCATGTCGGAGTGTGGTGGCTCTCACCTCTAATCCTAGTACTTCGGGAGGCCAAGGTGGGAGGATCCCATGACGCCAAAAGTTTGAGACCAGCCTGGGCAACATAGCAAGACCTTGTTTCTACAAAAAAATAATTAGCCAGGCGTGGTGGCATGTTTGTAGTCCTAGCTACTCAGGAGGCTGAGGCAGGAGGATCAATTGAGCCCAGGCTGAAGTGAGAGAATCGCTTGAGCCTGGGAGGCTTACCCTGCAGTGCGCTATGATTGCAACATTCATTGCACTAGAACCTGGACAACAGAGTAAGACAACATCTCTAATTAAAAAAAGAGGGCGAGAGAGAGTGTGTATATGTGTTAGTCTATATGAAGCTCTTTGGTGTTATTTTGGCAAACACCTGAAGGAAAAGAGGCAATGACAAAATGGTGTTCAAGGCAGAGAGTACAGCAAATGGAAAGTTCCTGAGGCAAGAGCATATTTGGCTGTCATTACATCACTTTTTTAAAAGATACTGTATCAGTTAACTATCCTCATGTACCAAAGAACAAATGTAAACATACTGCATGACTTTGAGTGATTAACTACCTAAATTCGACATGTCAACAATTTCTTATAGTGATCATCTTTCCAATAAATTGAGTTGAGCTAGAAAATGTGTATTGCCAAAATCCATTGCTTTACTTTAAAAATTAAATCACAGATTGTGGATGCCCGTAATGGTGGCATTTCCACACATAGTACTGCTGCTGATTTGATGAGACACAAATATAAACCAACCCCATTTTTAAATATTAAAGGTTGGTAGGGTCCTCAAGGAAACCTAAGAGTGACTGACTTCAAGTTGAAAAAAAATGCTTAAAAGGAAAAAAAACAGGGAGAGCCCACCTTTTGGCCTGTATCTCTCAGAAAGAGGGACAAGAGCGGTGGGAAAGTGAGGAACTTTCAAAATGTGAGAGCGTTACTCTGGGGAAACCTGGAGTCTACACTTGGCCTTTACTCGCTGTCATCGTTCTTCATTTGTGAAGCGAGAGTCTGGGCTGGCGGTCCTCAAGCCCTATCCTCCCCCGATCCGGAGGTGTTGCTTCGCTGTGCCTCCCAGGCTTGAGAACAGTAGAGTCTGGCCACTCAAAACGAAAGCTTCACGAACATTGCTCACTCGGTGCGGAGACCTAAAGCTGACGCTACCCGGGAAATTCGACCGACGCGCGCCAGCCCGCTTGCCCCGCCCGCTAACGGCTTCCCGGCTTCCCCCGGGTCCTAGGCAGAAAATATTCAGGGCCTAGCAAACGGGGCCAGTAGCGGCTTCCGGGAGGAGTTTTGGCTTCCGCAAGGCTCCGTCGGGCGCCGCGCTCTTCCGGCAGCGGTAGCTTTGGAGACACTGGGAACCCGAGTCGGCGTGGTTGACGAGTGCCGCGCAGCCCCAGCATGGGGGAACATGGTGTGGAGCTGGCTTCCATGATCCCCGCCTTGCGGGAGCTGGGCAGGTAGGGGTAGGCCCAGCCTGGGTCCTGCATCCTCCTCCGCCGGTCCCGGCTGGGGTTTCACATGCTCTCCCCCTCCCTGCCGCGCCATGGCTGGCATCCCTTAAGTCCTCGCTGCGGCCCTTGTGGAGATGCTCCGTGGCTGATTTGGGCGCTTCTCCCTCAGAGTGCCCGTTGATAGGACATGGGGCGGTCGCCACAAACCTGCGGGAAGCCGGTCCGTGGGGGAGAGAGGCGTCTGCTGGCCCTGATTTACCACAGCAGCCCGCGGGTGTTAGCCCCGACCCGAGAATTAGCCCCGACCCGAGAGTTTGCTTCCTGCAGCTGGAGGGAAGAGTGCCTGATAATCGCTTTCTGGTCATTTTTCTACACTCATTTCCTTCTCGAAAATCTTTTTCCTTAGACGAGGGACTTGACCCATCAATTTCTGTTCTTCGTGATCACTCGTGGAGGAATTGGTTTTTAGCCTTACATTTTGTCCCCAAACTGCCCTTGGAAGAAAATCACTGCTTCTTATTTTCTGCAAGTGACATCACTTGCTGGAACAGGCAATTTTTTTCTTTGAATTGAAGTCGTAGTACGTACTGAAGATGTGACCTCCTTCGTATTGATCGTCCAGTTCCCAATCCGTTATTTTAGTCAGAAATTGGAGAGATAGACCTCAGGTTCCACAAAATCTCAGCGTGCACAGAGTGTTGCCAAAATTTGGAGACAATTTAATATTTCCTTTGCAAATGCTTGTTGTCTGTAAACCTCGTGAAAACCAGTATCTTACCAAAAGAAGGAGGGAGAGGTGTTGATGGCTGCCACACCCCTTCAGTACACAGGCAGGCTTCCCTGAACCAGGCCTAAAGACTCGGTAGGGCTTGTTTTGTTTTGTTTAATTCTAACCTGTGAACAAGAAATAAATGAGCTCGTGGTGCTACCGCAGTTAAATTATCAGTTGGAATAACTGCTTCCCAGTTTCTTAAACTGTTTGAAAACTTTCCACACAAAGTCAAAGCTGACATTAAGCCAATGAGATAGCTACTTCTCTTTTTGCAGCGCAGTTGTGTTTATTTCCACTGGTTGGCCATCCAAATAATCTAGTTTAACATATGAATAAGAGGATAAATGAAGGGATCATTCTTGTCCTAACTGCGTCACTATTTTTGAGTGTATGAATTTTTTCCACTTTTTATCTGTGGCAAATATACTTTGTGTTTAGTTTGCAAAATAACTTCTACATCTCTAAAAGAAGATGAAGAAAAGTGATCATTGTAGGAAGGTGGTTTACAAATTTCATCTTTCAGGCTCACTGTGAAGCTCAGTATGCTTTTCTCACTTTGCTTTAAAGTAGAATTAGCTGATTAATACTTCTCTTCCCTCTTGCGTCTTCCTCCGTGAGTCCTGTTAATAAAAATAATTGGTTCTTGGATTATACATAGTCTGTTCATCAGTAGAGCTTATGTTACCTTTCATTTATTTGTAGCTATTCCAAGAGAAAGAATAGAAAAACTGACCCATAGAGAGTTGTCTAATAGTTTTTAATTGTCATGGCTTTTTCATTAAAACCACTTGAATCAAAAAAGCTGATCCATTTTCATAGTATGTCCATGACATGGAATGGAACAAGTGTTACCACTGTTTAAGAAAAAGGGTCAGAGAAGTTGAGGAACCAAAGGTACAGCTAGCAGATACCAGAGCTAGGTTTCAGATTCAAGCTATCAAGGCCTTTTCTTCCAAAATGTTTCCCTTTAATTGACTATGGCAATTAGACTACTGAAAAAAAATGAGATACTAATGTTCTAATTTATGGGCTGCTCTTCCTCAGTCCCTCAGATAAATTTTGTCCTATTGTTTTTTTGCTGTTAGCACTCTGCTCTGCATAGTCTTGCCAAATGACCTTTCCACTCTCCTGCCTTCAACCATAATCTGCTATTTGATGACTCCTAATATGTTTTTCCAAATCATGTCTCCTATAGAATTGTATATTTACTGTATACTGGCAGTTTCACTGAGTGTCCTATGTGTAGTTAAGATTCAGCATATCCAGTACAAATTCTCCACATGTCCTAACCTTCATAAGCTTTCTTTTTTTACATTAAAAAAAAAAATTTTTTTTTCTCTTATTCATTGAAGTAGAGCTATCTCAGTAAATGGCACCATGTTCACTTATTTCTCCAAAACAGAAATCTAGAAGTCATTCTTGACTGTTCTCCCATGTACTTTCAGACTATGTCCTTGGTCCTCTTTTAATCTGTGCTCTCTTCCCAAGTAATCTTACCTAATCTCATGACTTTAAATGTCATCCATATGCTGATAACTCCCAAATTTACATTTCTAGATCAGAGATACATATTAGATCGCTTACTCAACATCCACACTGGGAAGTGAAAATTAACATATCCAAAGCAGAACACCTGATTTACTGCCCTTGAATTTGTTCCTTCTCCCATGTTATTGTAAATATACCAACCAAAAGCCTAGGAGTCATCCTTGGTTTTTTTCCCTTGTCCCTTAATAATCCATAAGTTAGTTCTGACAACCATATGTTTAAGATACATCTAGAATCTAGCACTTTTCACTGTCTCCACTGCTACCACCAGAATTTCTTACCTAAACTATTACAGTAAACTTAGTTGATCTCTCCATTTCTACTTTTACCTACTTACAATAGATTTTCCACTCAGTAAAGTGATTTTTCATCTATTAGTCATATTGTTAAGTTTCTCCTGCACAAAACCGTCCTTTAACTTTCCAGCACATTTAAAATCAGTATCAAATCCAAACTCCTTATCAAGGCCTCTAAGGTCCTACATAATCTGTCTCAGCCTGCCTCTGACCTCATCACCTTCTATCCCTCTCTTGCTTACTTTAGTGATACTGACCTTGTTTCTCCAGGACACCAAGGCTGTTCCTGCCTTTAATCGTTTGCTGTTCCTTCTATCTGAACACTGAATGGTTTCATTTAGATGTCATTCAGAATCACCTTCTCTGATTTTCCTACTTTAGATTGCTTTGCAGTTGTAAGACATTTTCAGATGTGATAGTTGCTATTAAAATGTTACATGGAACAGTGGGATATGGATGAGCTTCTGAGGAGCAGCAGCATTAGCCACTAGAGATTTGGATGGTGTAAAGAAGCTAGTCATGTGAATCTGAGATTAAATAGGAAGTACAAAGGCCGGTAAGTGGGAATGAGCCTGCTTTTTTTTTTTTTTTTGAGACAGAGTCTTGCCCTCTCCAGTGGCGTGATCTCTGCTCACTGCAACCTCTGCCTCCCAGGTTCAAGCGATTTTCCTGTCTCAGCCTCTCTTTCCTGTAGCTGGGACTACAGGCTTGCACCACCCAGCTGATTTTTGTATTGTTGGTGAAGATGGGGTTTTACCATGTTGCTCAGGTTGTCTCCAACCCTGACCTCAAGTGATCCACCCGCCTCAGCCTCCCGGAAGTGCTGGAATTACTGGCGTAAGCCACCGTGCCAAGCCTGAATGAGCCCACTTTTAAAAGAATAGTAAGAAGGCTGGAGCACAGGGTGCAAAGAGGGGAGTGGTATGAGTTAAACAGGGAGGGGTAGGCAAGGGCCACATCCTTCAGCACCTTAGAGGCCAGAAAAAGGAGTGAGATTGTATTGTGTGATGGGAAACCATTGGAATCTTTTAAACAGGGAAATAACAATTGAGTTCATGTTTTTTAAAACTTGCTTAATTTTTACTTCCTTAAAGTCCTTCAGTGCTTACACATTGCCTTCAGTGTAAAATCCAAACTCCTTAGCCAGTCCTTTGAGATTTGACCTTATCTTCCCTCTTCAGCTGCATCTCTAAAGGCTTTAGCCATATAGAGCCTCTTATAGTTTCTAGTGCTTGGACTACCGCCTCTCTTACCCTTATTTTACCTGCCTTGTCCCTTAGGGATTCAGTTTTGTATCACCTCCTTAAGGAAGCCATGACTGATAGGGCCCTGCTCAGGACTGAGTGTCTCTCTTGTGTTCTTTCTTGGGCCTATCAGTTCTTAAACATAATTACCTCTTGTTTGTCCTTTAATCTGCAAATTATTTTAGGGTAGGTGCATTCTATCTTGGTTATCCTGGTATTTGATGCTTACCTCAGAGGAGGTGCTTAAGCTTTATATAATACTTATATTAATACTCAAATTTTATAGTATACTTTTGAAAAGTTACACCCTCTTAGCTCCGTTCCAGGGTAGAAGTCACAAAATAAGAAATGCTCACTCCTGTGAGTTTTCTTTCTTTTTTCTTTTTTTTTAAAACTGGCTCACCTATTGCTCAGACTAGAGTTCAACAGTGTGAACACACCTCACTGCAACTTCTGCCTCCTGGGGTCAAGCGATCCTCCCACCTCAGCCTCCCAAGTAGCTGGGACTATAGGTGTGCACCACCATGCCTGGCTAATTTTTGTATTTTTTGTAGATGGGGTTTCACCATGTTGCCCAGGCTGATCTCAAACTTTTGGGCTCAAGCAATCCACCCACCTCAGCCTCCCAGAGTGCTGGGATTACAGACATAAGCCACCACGCCCGGCCAAGTTTCTTTCTTCTGTTAGTATATCTAATGAACGGTAATCTATTTACTTTTTTTCTAAAACTCATTTTTAAAAATTACATAAATAATACATGAGTACATAATCTTTACAAAATGAAATTTTGTAAGAAACTCTGACCACTACCCATAATCCTGGCTCCTCTTCCCACGTTCCTCTTTGTTCACATTTTTAAATGATACTTGTGAAATTACCCTTGGCTTGTCACAGTGTCTCCTGACTTTGTCTAAAACAATTCATGTTACCTTGTAATTACAGATTTTGAATTTTTTGTTAAATATGTGATGTCCTATACTATGGTAGCCACTAGCCAAATGTGGCCATTGACCACCTCACATGTGGCTAGTCTAAATTGAGATGTGCTGTAAATATAAGATACACAGTGGGTTTCAAAGACTTAGTACCAGAAAAAAGAATGTAAAAGATCTCATGAATAATTTTTATATTGATTACACATTCAACTAATATTTCAGATACATTGTTAGGATCAATTTTTTTTTTTTTTTTTTTTGCCTTTCCTTTTTCTTTTTTTTTTTTTTTTTGAGACGGAGTCTCGCTCTGTCGCCCAGGCTGGAGTGCAGTGGCCAGATCTCAGCTCACTGCAAGCTCCGCCTCCCAGGTTTACGCCATTCTCCTGCCTCAGCCTCCCAAGTAGCTGGGACTACAGGTGCCCGCCACCTCGCCCGGCTAGTTTTTTGTATTTTTTAGTAGAGACGGGGTTTCACCGTGTTAGCCAGAATGGTCTCGATCTCCTGACCTTGTGATCCGCCCATCTCGGCCTCCCAAAGTGCTGGGATTACAGGCTTGAGCCACCGTGCCCGGCCGCCTATCTCTTTTCTTAATGTGGCTACCAGAAAATACAGAATTGTGGCTTACATTATATTTCTATTGGCCAGCACTGATTTAAATAAGATATATAGCACTAAGTTGTTTTGCTTTCATATGCAAATGTAACTACTTGTTCTTTGATTTTTTTTTTTTAAGGACTTTATTTAGTAGCGTATACAAACTTGCATTTTTTTTTTTTTTTGGGGGGGGATGAAGTCTCACTCTGTCATCCAGGCTGGAGTGCAGTGGTGCGATCTCAGCTCACTGCAACCTCTGCCTGCAGGTCCCAGCGATTCTCCTGCCTCAGTGCCACAGCCTCCCGTGTAACTAGGATTACAGGCGCCTGCCACCACGCCCAGCTAATTTTTGTATCTTTTAGTAGAGAAAGGGTTTCACCACCTTGGGCAGCCTGATCTGGAACTCCTGACCTCATGATCCGTCAGTCTCGGCCTCCCAAAATGCTGTGATTACAGCCATGAGCCACGACGCCTGGCCCTTTGATTCTTTGTGTCTAGAGTTTGTATTACTTAAAAACATTTGTTAATTTCAGTAAGTTTTTCTGTTAAGCAAGTTCTAGGTGATGTAGCGGAGGCAAAAAGAAATAAAATGCATTTTCTCTCCTATAAGAGCTTACGGTCTAATGGCACTTCAGAAGATACAGAGAAAAATAAAGCACAGTCTGCCACCTGTAGGAGCTTATAGTCTAGTGGCAGAGAATAGGTAAATACTCCACAGGTCCAGAAGGCTATACATTAGGAATGAAGAAACCACAAAATTCAAGAAGGTTCTTACAAACCATTCATTCATTGAACAGTTTTTGTTTTTTTTAAAATGTCTACTATATACCAGGACCAGGGACGAGTTCTTTTTTTTCTATTTTTTGGAGACAGGGGTCTGGCTCTGTCACCCAGGCTGGAGTGCAGTGACACAGTCTCGGCTTACTGTAGCCTCCACCTCCCAGGCTCAAGTGATCCTCCCACTTCAGCCTCCTGAGTAGCTGGGACTACAGGTGTGTGCCTCTCTACCTGCTCATTTTTCTATTTCTTTTGTAGAGACAGGGTTTCACCATGTTTCTCAGGCTGGTCTCAAACTCCTGAGCTCAAGCAGTCTGCGCACCTTGGACTCCCAAAGCACTGGGATTATAGGCATGAGCTACCATGCCCGACCAGGATCAGTTCTTTTATGGTATTTATTAGCTGTAAATACCATTGGTCCTATATATAATCAATTAGGATTGGACTTTGTGGTTTGAATAATTAAAAAAAATCAGGATGGCTCACGCCTGTAATCCCAGCACTTTGGGAGGCCAAGGCGGACGGATCATGAGGTCAGTAGATTGAAACCATCCTTGCTAACACAGTGAAACCCCATCTCTACTAAAAATACAAAAAATTAGCCAGGCGTGGTGGCACGTGCTTGTAGTCCCAGCTACTTGGGAGGCTGAGGCAGGAGAATCATTTGTACCTGTGAGGCAGAGGTTGCAGTGAGCCGAGATCGCGCCTGTGTGCTCCAGCCTGGGCGACTGAGTGAGACACCATCTCAAAAGAAAAAAAAAAAAAACGGCCAGGCACGGTGGTTCATGCCTGTAATCCCAACACTTTGGGAGGCTGAGGCGGGCAGATTACCTGAGGTCAGGAGTTTGAGCCAGCCTGGCCAACGTGGTGAAACCCTGCCTCCACTAAAAATACAAAAATTAGCTGGGTATGGTGGCACACGCCTGTAATCCCAGCTACTTGGGAGGCTGAGGCAGGAGAATTGCTTGAGCCTGGCAGTCGGAGGTTGCAGTGAGCCAAGATCGTGCCACTAACTGCACTCCAGCCTGGCCAACAGAGCAAGACTCTGTCTCAGAAAAAGAAAAAAAAAATCACTTTTTCTTTTACTACTATTTGAGATAATAAGTGGGGAAAATGTATGAACATTTTACACTGCTATATAGAAATAAATTGTGACATATATGAAATAGATACTATTATTTATAAGTAACCGTCTTAACTGTACCCTAAGTTGTTTTGTCAGAAGTGATGGACTTTGCTAATCACTCACATACAACCTTCTGTGAATCCTCTAGGTAGAGTTAATCATTCCCTGCTTTGGGTGTATATGATACTTGCTTTTGATTATTTATTTATTTTTTTGAGACTGAGTCTCGCTCTGTCACCCAGGCTGGAGTGCAGTGGGGTGATCTCGGCTCACTGCAACCTCTGCCTCCCAGATTCAAGCGATTCTCCTGCCTTAGCCCCCGAGCAGCTGCGACTACAGGTGCGCGCTACCACACCCAGCTAATTTTTGTGTTTTTAGTAAAGACAGGGTTTCACCATGTTAGCTGGGATGGTTTAGATCTGCTGACCTCATGATCTGCTTGCCTCAGCCTCCCAAAGTGCTGGCATTACAGGTGTGAGCCACCATGCCCGGCCGCTTTTGATTATTTAAGTGCATTCCTCTCCTCTCCCCAGCGACTATTCTGAGTTCTTTGAAGCAGAGGATCTTGTTTTACTTGCCTTTTGAATTTATTAAATTATTTGCATCTGTACCCATCCTTTCTTTCTATGTTTATGAAAGAGTTACCCTCCTGTCCAAGAATGATCTTTTTACTTGTATCTGGTTCCAAGAAGAGGAGTCAAATCTCAAGAATCGGTTGCTCTAAGGGAGAAACAAAACAAAGCCCTTTTGATCTCATACAGTTCTTTAGTTATCACCAACTCTGCTTCTCTTCGTTTCATGATCAAGCTTTGGAAAGAACCGGCTATTCTCAGTAGTCACATTTCATTAGCTTTTCAGCTCCTTGCAATCTGGCTCCTGTCTTTACCTCTACAGGAAAACTTTAAAAGTCCAAAAGACATACAAAAGTGAACTCAAAATGGATCAAATACCTAAACATAAGAAGTAAAACTGTGAAACGCTTAGAAGGGAACATAGAGGGGGCCGGGTGTGGTGGCTCACACCTGTAATCCCAGCACTTTGGGAGGCCGAGACGGGTGGATAACCTGAGGTCAGGAGTTCCAGACCAGCCTGACCAACATGGAGAATCCCCATCTCTACTAAAAATATACAAAATTAGCCAGACGTGGTAGCACATGCTTATAATCCTAGCTACTCAGGAGGATGAGGCAGGAGAATTGCTTGAACCCAGGAGGCGGAGGTTGCAGTGAGCCGAGATCGTGCCATTGCACTCCAGCCTGGGCAACAAGAGCAAAACTCTGTCTCAAAAAAGAAAAAAAAAGAAGGAAACATAGAGGGAAAGCATTATGACATTGGATTTGGCAGTGATTTCTTTGATGACACAAAGGACAGGCAGCAAAATAAAAAAAGAGATAAATTCATCAAAATTAAAAACTTTGTGCATCAAAGGGCAATATCAATAGAGTGAAAAGGCAACCCATGGAATTGGAGAAAATATTTGCAAATCATATGTCTGATAAGGAATTTAATATCTAGAATATATTAAGAACTCCTACAGCTCAACAACAAATATAACCTGATGAAAAATAGAAAAAGAACTTGAATAGACATTTCTCCAAAGATAATATACAAATGGACAAATAAGCACATGAGAAGATGCTCACAATTACTAATCATTAGGGAGATGCAAATCAAAACCACAAGATACTGTTTCACACCAATTATGATAGCTATTAATAAAAAAACAGTTGGGGCCGGGCTCGTTGGCTCACACCTGTAATCCCGGCACTTTGGGAGGCTGAGGCGGACAGATCACGAGGTCAGGAGATTGAGATGAAATCATCCTGGCCAACATGGTAAAACCCCATATCTACTAAAATACAAAAAATTAGCCAGGCATGGTGGTGCGTGCCTGTAGTACCAACTACTTCAGAGGCTGAGGCAGGAGAATTGCTTGAATCCGGGAGATGGAGGTTGCAGTGAGCTGAGATCACACCACCGCACTCCAGCTTGGTGACAGAGCAAGACTTCATCTCAAAACAAACAAACAAAACCCACAAGAAAACACAGTTGGGCATGGTGACTCATGCACTTTGGGAGGCATAGTGGCTCCCAGCACTTTGGGAGGTCAAGGCAGGCAGATCGCTTGAGCCAAGGAGATTGAGACCAGCCTGGGCAAAGTGGTGAAACCCCGTCTCTACAAAAAATACAAAAAATTAGCTGGGTGTGGTGACATGCACCTGTGGTCCCAGCTACTTAGGTGGCTGAGATGGGAGGATCTCTTGAGGCTGGGAGGTTGAGGCTGCAGTGAGTTATGGTTACACCACTGCACTGTAACCTGGGCAACAGAGTTAGACCCTGTCGTCAAAAGGGGGAAAAAAAGTTTAAAAACCACCCAGAAAATAACGTGTGTTGGTGAGGATGTGGAGAAATTGGAACCCTTGTGCAGTGCAGGTGGGAGTGTACAATGGTACAGCCACTGTGGAAAAGGGTATTAGAGTTCCACCAAAAATTTAGTTTTTATGTGCTTCAGAAGGGAGGAAGTGAGTGCTGATTGGTCCATGGGCAGTCATGGGTGGGCTTGGAAAAAGCACCGTAAGTTCTCACTGTGGTCCATGTGACCGGCAGCCAGGCCCCCAGGCTTCAAGCTGTTCCTGGCTTAAAGGTGGGTCTTCACTGGGGGCCCACCCCTTTCTGCCCAGGAGCCTGTCTACTTCCTGCTGCCATCAACCTGCCGCCCACTACACCCAGGCTGTTCGTGCCGAGGGGCGCCTACAGGCCCATACTGAGCTGCCCTCAGCCCACCGCTTGGCCTGCCCGTAGGCGCCTGAAGTCCAGAGGGTGCTGAGGCAGCAGGGGGCTGTTGTGTCCGTGGCATCCTGAGCACTTGCACACCCGGCCTGGTCGTGATACCACCTGGGCTCCGCCACAACTTTGCTCCGAAATTGGTGTGGGCGCCGGGAGCGGGGAGAGGCCAGGCGGCAGGAGCAGGCACTTCCAAGTCTGTGAGGGCAGGGGGCCTTCCCGGCCCTGGAGAGAGCAGGGATGCCTGGGTTTGCGGCCATGGTTGGACGGCTGCATCTGCGCCCAGGATGGCTGGGCTCCCAACCCTGCAACTCGGAGAGGGGTTGGGGCTTCCATCTCTCTTGCAACTCAGAACGGGGCGGGGCTTCTGCCCACTGGCTCCATGGAGCGAGCAGCCCCAGCCCCACCTTCCTTATTGCAGCTGGCATCATGGCAGTGGCCGCTCCAACTGGGCTGCCACTGCCATTAATAGCACATTTCAATTTGTACTAATCACACTTCAAGTGCTTAGTAGTTACTTGTAGCTAGTGGCCACCATATTCAGGTCTAGGCTTTGCTGATTGGATCTCTTTACTATTACTTAGCATTTTTTTTTTTTTTCTTGTAAGTTGGTAACATTCAGATTTTCTTTTCAATTTTTAAACAGAAGAATACTGTGAATATCGACATTGATGCTAAACACATTTGATAAGTTGTACTTTAGAGAATTTTTTTTGCAAATGAAACTGAGTCACTTTAAGAATTAAAAGCTTTTAATTTGTATTTTAGTGCCACACCAGAGGAATATAATGCAGTTGTACAGAAGCCAAGACAAATTCTATGTCAATTCATTGACCGGATACTTACAGATGTAAATGTTGGTAAGAAACCAATTATTTCTTATATAAACTTTATAAATTGGACTGTTTTCTTTTCCATGTATACATTATAGTAGCATTTTCTCCATGTAGTTTTAGATATATTTATGATAGTTACTATTTTCAAGCAAGTTATTTGTTAATATTGCTTACTACTTGTTACAAAATCTGACTTAGGCTTTTAAAATAATTCTCTCTTCCTATTTGTTATCTAGATTTTCTATTGCTTGCTATGAGTTCTTTGATATTGGATATTATATGTAAAAGTGTTTGGCCAGTACCAATCACGTGGACCCTATTTTGGTTAGCTCTTATGCCAGTGGTAGACTAAGAGCAAATGCCACCCCAAAAAACCTCTTTAATTAAGTTACTCTTTAAGTAAGTTCATGCCTGTGCCTGTAGGAGATTATAGGATTATGTGAGTTACTGAATCAATTATTGCCTGTTTGTGCCAATCTGATAGACAGAATATTACCTACATGGCAAAATGGTGTCACATTTGTCATATCTGTTGAAATTGCGTGGAAGGGATAATATAAAATGGCCTTAGGCTCAGGGTTTATAATTTGAATTCCAAATTTGGCACAGATTTTATGACTTAGACTAGCCATTAAGCCTTTCTTTTTCAACCAGTAAAAATGATGGGTTGCTGAAAAATAATAAAGGACTGCTGAATACTTGCAAGATGTGTTTTTGTATCATATTCGTATTCCCTCTGTTTAGACTACTTGCCCTTCCCCTCTCTGACCAACTCCTCATCTAGGAATCATTTCCTTCACAGTGTCTTCCCAGATACCTGTTTCTCCTTATTCTGGATTAGTGCGGTTACCATATTGTTTTGTAATTATTAGTTTATTTGTTTGACTCCCCATCAGATTGTGAGAACTTTTGTTTTTAATCCTTAGATTTTAGCACTGCCTGGCATGTTATTCCTGAAGTACATGTTTGATAAATGGATGTATGGTGGAGGAATGCATGTGATTTTTAAACATTTAAAATTAGGTAAGACTAGCGTTGGCTGGACACGGTGGCTCACACCTGTAATCCCAGCACTATGGGAGACCGAAACGGGTGGATCACCTGAGGTCAGGAGTTTGAGACCAGCCTGGCCACCATGACGAAACCCTGTCTCTAATAAAAATACCAAAATTAGCTGCACTGGATATAATTCTGGTCACCAAAGTCTGATCCCCCCACCCTTTTTTTTTTTTTAATTTAAAGAGACAGAGTCTTGTTTTGTTCCAGGCTGGAGTGCAGTAGTGTGATCATAGCTCACTACCGCCTTGAACTTATGGGCTCAAGGGAATCCTCCTGCCTCAGCCCCCCGAGTAGCTGGGACTATAGGTACACACTACCACTCCCAGCTAATTTTAAGAAAAATTTTTTTTGTAGAGATAGGATCTTGACATCTTATCCAGGCTGGTCTTGAGTTCCTGGGCTCAGGTGATCCTCCCACTTTAGCTTCCCAAAGTACAGGGATTGCAGGCGTAAGGCACCTTGCCTGGCCCACAGTTTGGTTTCTTAACAAAAGGAACATTGTTTAATTTGTCATGACTCTTTAAAATGAATCTTGTTGTTTTAGTTGCTGTAGAACTTGTAAAGAAAACTGACTCTCAGCCAACCTCCGTAATGTTGCTTGATTTCATCCAGCATATCATGAAATCCTCCCCACTTATGTTTGTAAATGTGAATGGAAGCCATGAGGCCAAAGGCAGTTGTATTGGTAAGTGCTGTTATTCATGCATTCACTTGCCATCTGTTTTATGAAATCCTCCTTTTACTGCTCTTGTGAAATATTACAGGTACAGAATTATACTTTTTTGGGTCAGCTTCGCTATAAATTGAAGGAGCAAAATGGTAATGGTTATTTTTCCTTCACATATCCTTATTGTTTTCTTTTTAGTATTGTATACTAGGTACTTAGAAATAATCAAATTTGTTTATTTGCCATTGAACACTTTGGCATAGTTTTCTTTTGTCTGTTTTTGGTAATCTCTTTCTTCTAGATCAGAGATTGACAAGCTTTAGTCCACAGTGTGGCTGCCTGTTTTTGTGACCTAAGTTTTTGTGTTTTGTTTTGTTTCCTTTTTTTTTTTTTTGAAGAATAGGGTCTCGCTATATTGCCCAGGCTGGTGGTCTTGAACTGCTAGACTCAAGGGATCCTTCTGCCTGGGATTATAGGCACATGCTACTGTGCCTGGCTTCATTTTTTGTAAATGAAGTTTTATTAGAACACAGCCGTGCTCATTCTTTTACTTATTGTCTGTGACTACTACAGAGGCACCTTGGGCACTCAAGCCAAAAATAATACTATCTGATCCTTTAAAAAAAGTTTGCTGACTGCTCTTCTGTATATTGAAGCTTTTCTCTAGGCTTATTCCTTATTGCACCTACTACTTTGGTCCCTTCATTGATGTCTTCATAAAGAGATGCAAAATAAACTTTTTTTTTGTATAATAGATAAAGTATTTAAAAATTTTTTGCTCGAACTTTAACTCAACTTTGATAGCATGTCCTCCAAGAAGTTTTTTTCTGAGCACTACTTCTAACTGCTTAGAACTGGCTTGGTTACTCCTTTATTCTCTCTTAGTACTAAGTGTTTTGCATTTCATCTATCGTAGAGGCTTTTAAACTGTACTCTAATCATTGGTTTGTCTATATTCTTTCCTACAGTAGTTTTTAAACTACAAGTCATAACCCACTAGTGGGTTATGACATTAGGCAATTACCAGCATTTAAAACAAGATGAAATAAACTAGAAAATATCATAGGCTGGGCGTGATGGCTCATGCCTGTAATCACAACACTTTGGGAGTTCGAGACTAGCCTAGTCTACGTGGCAAAACCCTGTCTCTACCAAAACCAAACCAAGCCAAAACAAAACAAAAACATTAGCTGAACATGTTGGCACATGCCTATGGTACCAGCTACTTGGAAGGCTGAGGCACACAAATTGCTTTAGCCTGGGCAGAGATTGCAGTGAGCTAAAACCGTGCCACTGCACTCGAGTCTGGGTGACAGAGTGAGAACCTATCTCAAGAAAAAACAAAAAGAAAATATTAGAGTACTTTGTATGTAATAAGAATAAGTACTATTTCATGAACCTTTTATTTTAAATATTTAAATAAAATGCATGTATATGTACTGGGTCGTGATATAAAATGTGATTTCTTTGTTGCAGTCAAAAAGCTGAAACTGTACTGTGCGATTCATGAGGACAGGACTGTGACTGATTTATTCTTGTGTACATGAGACAGAGTCACCACTCAAATTTTAATTGAAGGAATGACAATAGCTACCCTTTATTGGACATTTATTTTACTTTGGAACTGTGCTGAGTATTTCATGTACATTGTCTTATTTGGTCCTCACAGTAACCCATAACATAGATAGCATTATTCTCCTTTCATACATGAAATTACAAAGGTTTGGTGAAATGAAAAGTTTATACAATTAGTAAGTGGAAAGCTAAGACCTTGTCTGTCTGACTCCAAAGTTGGTACAGGCATACCTCAGAAATATTGTGGGTTCAGTTCCAGGCCACCACAATAAAGTGAATATTGCAATGAAGTAAGTCACGTGAATTTTTTGGTTTTCCAGTGCATATAAGTTATGTTTACATTGTACATTAAGTGTGGAATAGCGTTATGTCTAAAAAACAATTAAAAATACTTTATTGCTAAAAAATGCTAACGATTATATGATCCTTCAGCAAGTTGTAATATTTGTGCTGGTGGAGGGTCTTGCCTTGGTGTTGAGGGCCTTTCTCCGGATTAGACTTTGACTTAAGGGAATGTTGTGGCTGGTTTGATCGTCTTTTTTTCCTACTGGAAATTTCCTCATCTTTTAATGATTTGATCTTCTATTTAGACTATGAAAACTTTCTCCATACCAGCAATAAGGCTGTTTCACTTTCTCATCAATGGTGTGTTTGGTGGAGTAGCACTTTTAATTTCTTCCAAAAACTTTTTCTTTGTTTTAACAAGTTGGTTGTTTGGTGGAAGAGGCCTAGCTTTCAACCTGTCTTGGCTTTCAACATGCCTTCCTCAGTAGGCTTAATCATTTCTAGCTTTTGATTTGAAGTGAGAGATGTACGACTCTTTCTTTCATTTGAACACTTAGAGGCCATTGTAAGGGTTATTAATTGACCTAATTTCAATACTGTGTCTCAGGGAATAGGGAGACACAAGGAGAGGGAGAGATACGGGGAACTGCTGGTCGGTGGGACAGTCAGAACACATACATTTATCTATTAAGTTTGCCACGTTATGTTGATGTGGTTCATGACAGCTCCAAACAATTAAAATAGTAACATCAAACATCACTGATCGCAGATCACCATAACAGATATGATAATAATGAAAATGTTTGAAATATTGTGAGAATTACCAAAATGGGATACAGAGACATGAAGTGACCACATGGTGTTGGAAAAATGGCACTGATACACTTGCTTGATGCAGAGTTACCACAACCTTCAATTTGTGACAAATGCAGCATCTGCAACGTACAATAAAACTGGGTCTGCCTGTGTTCTAAACTATTATGTTTCCACTGTGAAAGGAATGTTTTACACTCTTTTGTTAGTGAAGTTTATTCTTTAAAAGTCAATTGTCAAGGATTTAGCAAATGAATTAGCACTTCAGATATACTTGTTTATTTAATATCTTTTTTGTTTATTTCAAAGAATTCAGTAATTGGATCATAACAAGACTTCTGCGGATTGCAGCAACTCCCTCCTGTCATTTGTTACATAAGAAAATCTGTGAAGTCATCTGTTCATTATTATTTCTTTTTAAAAGCAAGAGTCCTGCTATTTTTGGGGTGCTCACGAAAGAATTATTACAACTTTTTGAAGACTTGGTTTACCTCCATAGAAGAAATGTGATGGGTCATGCTGTGGAGTGGCCAGTGGTCATTAGCCGATTTTTAAGTCAATTAGAGGAACACATGGGATATTTACAATCAGCTCCTTTGCAGTTGATGAGTATGCAAAATTTAGAATTTATTGAAGTCACTTTATTAACGGTTCTTATTCGTATTATTGCAATTGTGTTTTTTAGAAGGCAAGAACTCATACTTTGGCAGATAGGTTGTGAACTGCTAGAGTATGGTAGTCCAAAAATTAAATCACTAGCAATTAGCTTTTTAACTGAACTTTTTCAGCTTGGAGGACTACCAGCACAACCAGCTAGCACTTTTTTCAGCTCATTTTTGGAATTATTAAAACACCTTGTAGAAATGGATATTGACCAATTGAAACTCTATGAAGAGCCATTATCAAAGCTGATAAAGACACTATTTCCCTTTGAAGCAGAAGCTTATAGAAATATTGAACCTGTCTATTTAAATATGCTGCTGGAAAAACTCTGTGTCATGTTTGAAGATGGTGTGCTCATGCGGCTTAAGTCTGATTTGCTAAAAGCAGCTTTGTGCCATTTACTGCAGTATTTTCTTAAATTTGTGCCAGCTGGGTATGAATCTGCTTTACAAGTCAGGAAGGTCTATGTGAGAAATATTTGTAAAGCTCTTTTGGATGTGCTTGGAATTCAGGTAGATGCAGAGGTAAGTAATTTTTCAGGTTACTTGTTAAGTATGTATTTTGTTCATCATTTAATTGTATACATATGTGCAAAATGTAATAATAAGAAAATGTAATATCTTTAATAGTAATTTATATTTGGAGCATAATGATTTTCATAGTGTAGTCTGGCTCACTATTATGGACTTTTACTTTGATTTCAGAAGGATTTGTTGTTTAAGTTGGTAATGAACTGCCAATGGAGTAGAATGTTTCTAAGTAGAATTTGTGATGTGTAAATGTATTTGTTGCATTATTAATTAAAAGGGGGCAGTTATCAACTTAATTGCAGAAGCTTTGATCACTCAAATAGATTTTGTGTCTGACAAGTTATAATCAATCACTTAGAAAACCTATGAATGATTAATCATGCCAAATTATGTGCTTTTTTCTGTTTGGACTGTGGGAGTCAGGTAATACAATAAAATCATCAGAGATGCAGTAACTTGATTAAATATTTTAATTTATTAATCCTGCTGGATTTGTTACATGAAAAAAGTTGGTAATTCCCTTACAACATTTTTTATAAGGGAATTAAAATTTACAGCATTTTGGTAAGAGGAAAAACAGGATGTAGAGAGAAGGATTTGACTTAAACCTTCTGAGACTATAGAACCATAGTCTATATATAGACTTAAATAATATAGATCAATTTAGATGTTTGTTTTGCTTTATGAGACCCTAAAAGTAGTTTCACTAGAAAACATCTGACTAACATCTAATGCATTCTTGCTACCTATGAATAATATAAATATATTTTCTAAGGAATATTTCTGGAAATTATTTTTTATTTTCTTAGTACTTGTTGGGCCCACTTTATGCGGCTTTGAAAATGGAAACTATGGAAATCATTGAGGAGATTCAATGCCAAACTCAACAGGAAAACCTCAGCAGTAATAGTGATGGAATATCACCCAAAAGGCGTCGTCTCAGCTCGTCTCTAAACCCTTCTAAAAGAGCACCAAAACAGACTGAGGAGTATGATGACCTTCATTCAGTTTGTATTTAGCCATTAAATAAAACTTTGTTCACTTTTAAAAATCAACTTATTAGTTAAGTGCTTTGATTTAAATACACAAAGAACATCTTTCTAAATGTAGCCAAGGGAGTGCTTAAAATATTTTAATAATTCTTGTAGACTGTCAGTAGTAGAAAACATTTCATGGTTAAATATAGTTTGCATGTTTTTACATGCTTATCTAATTTAACTTTTTAATAGGTGAAAAATCTTTGAGACTGTGCATCTATTAGCAATTTTTAACATGTTAACAAACTATTTTTTATAAAGTAGCTAAAGAATTGCCATATTTCAGTTAGTTCTGAACATTGTTTTGTTTTAAATCTTAATATGAATTTCAATAGTTGATATTACATAGTATGTTTTATTCTAAATATGTTTCATGTTTTAACCAAATTTATATTGCATAAGAATATCTCTCTACTGTATTCATAATTATAGAATTAAACATGTGAACATGAACCTAAAGAGCATATTATGGAGTGCACTGAAACAGAAAGCTGAATCCCTTCAGATTTCCCTTGAATACAGTGACCTAAAGAATCCTGTTATTGAGATATTAGAAGGAATCGCTGTTGTCTTACAACTGACTGCTCTGTGTACTGTTCATTGTTCTCATCAAAACGTGAACTGGTAAAACAAACTTCTTGTTTCTTGGGGTTGGGTTTCCTGCAATGAACTTGGATTTACTGTTTACTCATTATTCACTTGAATCATGTGACCTTAGAACACAAACTTTTCACTGAAGTAGTTAAGAAATTTATTTTCTATTGAGTCAAATGCTAGGCACAGTGCTAAGCACTGTATATATCTTAGTTAATATTTACAGTAGTCCTCTAAGGTAAATGCTGTTATGCCCATTTTAAAAATTAGAAATTGACACTCAGAGAAACTGAGGCTCTTTTTTGTCTGAAGCCAAAACTGACTTTCCTGGGGACACATGGTTAGAAAGTACCAGAACACATTTGTGTACAACTCAAAAACCCAGTGTTTGGCTTTTGGAGACAGGGTCTCGCTTTGTCTCCCAGGCTGATGTACAGTGGCATGATCATGGGTCACTACAGCCTTGATCTCTGTACGGGGCTCAAGTGAGCCTCCGAAGTAGCTGGGACTATAGGCGTGTGCCACCATACCCTAATTTAAAAAAATTTTTTTGTAGAGATGGGTTTCCCTATATTGTCCTGGCTGTTCTCAAACTCCTGGGCTCAAGTGATCCTCCCACGTCAGCCTTCCAAACTAATTTTAGTTCCCAAATCCTAAGGGTGATTTAAGCTGACATAAATAGATTAAATTTAAAATAATGATTACTTGATTTGCATATTTAAATTGTTATAAATTTTGTACTCACAATTTCTTTTGGCTTTAGTACAATTTAACGTTTGACTATAAAAAAAATTCGTCTTAATTCCAATGTCTTTAATAAAATGTACTTACTGCAGCCATACTTTCAAGGACTGTCAACACAAATCCAAGAAGAAACCTTCTGTAGTGATAACTTGGATGTCATTGGATTTTTACACAAAAGTGCTTAAGAGCTGTAGAAGTTTGTTAGAAACTGTTCAGAAACCAGACCTGGAGGCAACCATTGATAAGGTGGTGAAAATTTATGATGCTTTGATTTATATGCAAGGTGAGTACAAATAAGCAATAGATAAGAATAACCTTCAAAGATAATCAGTATAGAAATACGCTTTCTTTTTTGCGTGAAGCCTAAGTGCATGGAATACCCAGAAGTTTGTTCTTGATTTCAGTTCTATTAAATTTGTCAATTTCTGAGTTGCCAGTTTATGTGCATAATATTTTGATTCCTTAGTCAATAGAAATTATTTATAACTTTAAAGATTTTTGAATTGGGGGTTTGAGGAATGCTGTGGTTCTTCTTTAAAAAAGGCATAAAAGGCGTACATACATGTTTTTATAAAGTCACATTTAATTTCTTTGGGTTTACAGACCTCAGACCATCATTTATGGATCTCTGTGTTAAGAATTTTCTTCTTATCGAATGATCATTATAACAGCATTTGGTATTTCAAATGTCTTCATTTTTATTTAAAAGAGATATGATTAAGGAAAAGTTATAATTAATGACTTATTTTGTGCTTCTGTAGTAAACAGTTCATTTGAAGATCATATCCTGGAAGATTTATGTGGAATGCTCTCACTTCCATGGATTTATTCCCATTCTGATGATGGCTGTTTAAAGTTGACCACATTTGCCACTAATCTTCTAACATTAAGCCGTAGGATTTCAGATAGCTATTGTAAGTGCTCACAAGAATATGTTTGTGTGTGGCTTGTTTTATTTATTTATTTATTTATTTTTGAGACAGAGTCTTACTCTGTCATCCATGCTGGAGTGCAGTGGCGCAATCTTGGCTTGCTGCAAATTTTCCTGCCTCAACCTCCTGAGTAGCTGGGATCACAGGTGTGCGCCACCACACCCAGATAATTTTTTGTATTTTTATTAGAGGCGGGGTTTCACCGTGTTGGCTGGGCTGGTCTCAAACTCCTGACCTCAAGTGATCCACTTGCCTCAGCCTTCTAAAGTGCTAGGATTACAGGCGTGAGCCACCATGCCCGGCTTTGTGTGGTTTGTTTTAACTCACCTCTATATAGGACTTCTAAGACTTATTTAAATTTTTTTCAATAATTAAAAGAGCAGGTATATTTTTAATAATTCAGAAAGGGGTTAGATATATAAAAAGTAACACATAAAATCCTGCCCCACATATTCCATTTCCTTTCTTTTTGTAAAACATTTGTAATGTATCCTTACATGTCATTATCTTCATTTAATAAAATTAGGAAGTATTAGAGAAACATTTTAAAAAGAAGAACAATATACCAAAAATTCTTATACCAACTTCTCAGTTTAAGAAATAAAAACATTAGGCCAGGCACGGTGGTTCACGCCTGTAATCCCAGCACTTTGGGAGGCCAAGGCATGCGGATCACTTGAGGTCAGGAGCTTGAGACCAGCCTGGCCAACATGGCAAAACCTCATCTCTTCTAAAAATACAAAAATTAGCCAGGCATGGTGGATCGTGCCTGTAGTCCCAGCTACTAGGGAGGCTGAGATACAAGAATCTCTTGAATCCAGGAGGCAGAGGTTTCAGTGAGCCAAGATTGCGCCATTGCACTCCAGCCTGGGCAACAGAGTGAGACTGTCTCAAAAAAAAGAAAAAAGAAATAAAAACATCATAGCCTTTTGAAGTCAGTTTCTCTTCACCCTTCCCTCTCTTCATGAAATTTTTTTTAAAAAGGAAATAAAAATATTAGAGATATGATGGAAGCCCTTTGTTCCTCTATGATTTCATTCCCCTAATTTTTTTCCCCCAGAGATTACTACTGTTTTGAATTTGGTGTTGATTGTTCTGTTGAATGTTCTACTACTTTTACTATATATGTATTTATTTGTAAATAATAAAAGAAATTGTTTTGCTTCTTACAGCTTACATTTTGTTGGTCAACATTATCTTTATGAGACTTATCCTTGGTGATATGGGTAACTCTAGTTTTTATTTAAACTTCCAAATAGTAGCCAAATGTATGGATAGACACTATCAGACCTCCTATTGGTGGACAATCACCTTGTTTCCAACTTTTCACAATTACAAGCAACATTTAAATGAATATTTTTATAAATGATTCTTTAGTCTGTTTAAGGCCTTGCTGTTTGAAAAGTATGGTCCACAGACCAGTAGCATCGCCACCACTTAGGGACTTGTTAGAAATGGAGCATCTTTGATTCTGCTGAGAGAGCACATTTAAAATAAAAATAAAATAAAATAAAGAAATGGAGAGTCTTATGCTCCACCCAGACCTACTGAATCAGAATCTGCATTTTAACAAGATAGGTGATTCATATCCATATTAAAATTTGAGAAGCACTTTTTAACATTTTTACCTACCTAAGAGTAGTATTGTTGGGTTATAGAGTTTGCACATCTTCACCTCTATTCTGCTGTATTGTTCTCCAAAGATATGCCAGTTTACACTCCTGTTAGCAGAGTGTGAGTTCCACATCCTCACTGACACTTAGCTGACTTTTAAATTTTTGCTATCTAGAAAATAAAAAATGTCATGGAGTTAACTATCTTAACTTTTTTCTTTTTCCTCTCTGGTAGGTATGATTTTCAATTTGCATTTCCTTGATTATTTAGTAAGGTTGTGTATAGACCTTTTTCAGTGCACTTTATTTTCTGAAAAGGAGCTTTTAATTAAATTAGGTATTAAATGTATTTTAAATGTTACTTGACTTTTTTTATATATATACACAAATGTTACTTATATATGTATATGTGTATACATAACATTAACATTAGTAGAAATCATGTTTAACAGACTTCATTTTTTCAGCACCACAGGCACAGTCACGATGTGTGTTTCTTCTGACTCTGTTTCCAAGAAGAATATTCCTTGAATGGAGAACAGCAGTTTACAACTGGGCCCTGCAGAGCTCCCATGAAGTAATCCGGGCTAGTTGTGTTAGTGGATTTTTTATCTTATTGCAGCAGCAGAATTCTTGTAACAGAGTTCCCAAGATTCTTATGTATGTATTAAGATTTTAATTTGAATATATCACTCTATTGGAAAGATCATAATTCTCTGGCTATATATGCAGGGTTATGTTTATTGTTGAATATGTAAAGCAAATGTTGCTTTTAGTTTTAGAATTTAACATTTTTTCCTTCTAGGCTTTGTTTTACCAGTACTTTTGTCCCAAATTAAGCAAGACTATTTCGACCACAAAATTAGGCAAGAAAGTTTAGTACTTTTCCTTTTTTTTCCCCAGAGATAAAGTCAAAGATGATTCTGACATTATCAAGAAAGAATTTGCTTCTATACTTGGTCAACTTGTCTGTACTCTTCATGGCATGTTTTATCTGACAAGTTCTTTAACAGAACCTTTCTCTGAACATGGACATGTGGACCTCTTCTGTAGGAACTTGAAAGCCACTTCTCAACATGAATGTTCATCTTCTCAACTAAAAGCTTCTGTTTGCAAGCCATTCCTTTTCCTACTGAAAAAAAACACACCTAGTGCAGTAAAACTTGGTGAGTGATTATGACTTATTTAATATTTTAAAACCTATTTAAACTCTGCTTTTCAAATCAGTAAAAGAATTAGGCTGAAGCCTTGAAAAATTGCAGGAAGTTGCTTGCTTTATAGAGTCAGTGCTCAGTATTGATTAGTTATAAATGGGATAACTGGTATTAGATCACATCACAGAACCGATAGGAGAGGTGATTTTGGGATTTTTTCCAATACTCTTGTGATTTGACAGCCTAAATGGGGCATACCTGATGGTTGTTTCAATATTGTAAGATTCAATGTTCTATATCTTCTTTAGTGATACCAGAGACCGTCTTAATGTGTCCCCTGTTGGACACATTGGACCTTGAAAACTTCAAATAGTTAGATTACTTTGCCCAGCTGAGGACTATAGAGTGTATCTTCTTGGCCACTTTCCAGTGATAATGGAGTATAAGTTTTTACGAAGCATGAGATTTATACAAAAACTTAGAAGATCCGTTTGTTTAGGTAGTAAGTTGAAACTTGTTCTCAAGTTTTCAAAGCAATAGAAAGTACTCCCTAAATCTTGTAATGTAAGGTTAACAATAAAGCTAAGATCCCCCTTAGAAATGTGGTTTTCTTTTCTTTTCTTTTTCTAAGACGGAGTTTTACTCTTGTTGCCCAGGCTGGAGTATAATAGCGCGATCTTGGCTCACTGCAACCTCCACCTCCTGGGTTCAGGCGATTCTCCTGCCTCAGCCTCTGGAGTAGCTGGGATTACAGGCGCGTACCACCATGCCGGGCAAATTTTTGCATCTTTAGTAGAGATGGGGTTTCACCATGTTGGTCAGGCTGGTCTCCAACTCCTTACCTCAGGTGATCCACCTGCCCTGGCCTCCCAAAGTGCTGGGATTACAGGTATGAGCCACCATGCCTGGCCTTTCTTTCTTTCTTTTTTTTTTTTTTTAAGAGACAGGGTCTTGCTTTGTCACCCAGGCTGGAGTGCAGTGGCGTGATCACGGCTCACTGCAGCCTGCAGCCTTGACCTCCCAGGCTCAAATGATCCTCCCACCTCAGCCTCTTGAGTAGCTGGGACCATAGTATGTGCCACTACACCCAGCTAATTTTTAAATTTTTTGTAGAGAGGGCTCTCACTTTGTTGCCCAGTCTGGTCTTGAACTCCTAGCTTCAAGTGATCCTCCCACCTTGGCTTCCCAAAGTGTTAGGATTACAGGTATGAGCCATCACTCCTGGCCTGCAATGTGTTTTTAAGCCTATCTTGGTAACATATAATGGTCTACAAAATCTGAAAGAGACTTGTTATTTTGTAACAATTCTGGAAATTATTTTAGATTTAAATTATTTACAGGCTGAGTGCAGTGGTTCGCTTTTTTAACCCCAGCACTTCAGGAGGCCAAAACAGGTGGATTGCCTGAGCTCAGGTGTTCGAGACCAGTCTGGGCAACATGATGAAGCCCTATCTCTACAAAAAATATAAAAATTAGCCAGGTGTGGTGGTGCATACCTGTGGTCCCACCTACCTGGGAGGCTGAAGTGGGAGGATCCCTTGAACCTGGGAGGTCAGGGCTGCACGCTTCAGTGAGCTGTGATCATACCACCGCACTCCAGCC
This sequence comes from Colobus angolensis palliatus, assembly GCF_000951035.1. Classification (NCBI taxonomy): domain Eukaryota; kingdom Metazoa; phylum Chordata; class Mammalia; order Primates; family Cercopithecidae; genus Colobus; species Colobus angolensis. The sequence goes on from NW_012118043.1 coordinate 4,182,388, forward strand.
TGGGTGACAGAGCAAGACTCTGTCTCAAAAAAAAAAAAAATCGTATGTGACATTTATTAAATATAAAGTAAATTTTGATTTCTAAGTATCCATTTTAATTTCCTAAGATTCTGTGTGCTATACATACTTAAATATGAAACATTAACATTATAAGAGAACTTAGGATTCTTTGTGGCATTGTTATTCGTTGGCAATATTTTTACAGTACAACCTTGACATTTAATGTTAAATTAGGTATTGTATACTCTTGTCCTTCAGCTTTCATAGATAATCTACATCATCTTTGTAAGCATCTTGATTTTAGAGAAGATGAAACAGATGTAAAAGCAGTTCTTGGAACTTTATTAAATTTAATGGAAGATCCAGACAAAGATGTTAGAGTGGCTTTTAGTGGAAATATCAAGCATATATTGGAATCCTTGGACTCTGAAGATGGATTTATAAAGGAGGTTGATAATTTTTGTTCTTAACATTTGGATTACATCAGCCTAGCTCTAAAAATTTCTTTAACCAGTTAATTTTATTGTTCTAGCTTTTTGTCTTAAGAATGAAGGAAGCATATACACATGCCCAAATATCAAGAAATTATGAGCTGAAGGATACCTTGATTCTTACAACAGGGGATATTGGAAGGTATACTTGGCAGCACTTGTATTCTTCCTTATTTATTGTGGCCATTCTTGTTTTTTGTTTGCTTGCTGTTAAAAATGGTGATATGATATTTGTGAAATTATAGACAAAATGTGAGTCAACATGAATTTTTTCTTAGATTTCCATTTGTTTCTGGGATATTGGAGGTGTGTGTGTGTGTGTGTGTGTGTGTGTGTTTGTGTATTCATATGTATGTTGTTTTTAATTTTAGGGCCGCAAAAGGAGATTTGGTACCTTTTGCACTCTTGCACTTATTGCATTGTTTGTTATCCAAGTCAGCATCTGTCTCTGGAGCAGCATACACAGAAATTAGAGCTTTGGTTGCAGCTAAAAGTGTTAAACTGCAAAATTTTTTCAGCCAGTATAAGAAACCCATTTGTCAGGTAAGAGTGAGCATTTGTCTTGACTATAGGCAACAGCAGTACTTTTTAAGAGTTACAAAAAAGAAGAATATTTATACATGTTTTATTTTGCTTGCTTTTCTTTTTTCTTCACTTTTATTTAAGTTCAGGGGTATATTACATGTGTACAGGTTTGCTACATAGGTAAACATGTGCCGTGGAGGTTTGCTGCAGAAGTCATCTCATCACCTAGGTATAAGCCCAGCATCCATTAGCTATTATTTCTGGTACTCTCCCTTCCTCCACTTCCCCCCTGACAGGCCCCAGTGTGTGTTGTTCCCTCAATATGTCCATGTGTTCTCATCATTCAGCTCCTACTTATAAGTGAGAATGTGTGGTGTTTGGTTTTCTGTTCCTGTGTTAGTTTGCTGAGGATAATGGCTTCCAATTCCATTAATGTCCCTGCAAAGGACATGATCTTGTTCCTTTTTGTGGCTGTATAGTATTCCATGGTATATATGTACCACATTTTCTTTATCCAGTCTATCATTGATGGGCATTTAGGTTAACTCCATGATTTTCCTTTTTTTTTTTTTTTTTTTTGAGATGGAATTTTGCTCTGTTGTCCAGGCTGGAGTGCAATGATGTGATCTCAGTTCAATGCAACCTTCACCTCCCAGGTTCAAGGGATTCTCTTGCCTCAGCCTCCCTAGTAACTGGTATTACAGGTGCCTGCCACCATGCCTGGCTAATTTTTGTATTTTTAGTAGAGATGAGGTTTCACCATGTTGGCCAGGTTGGTCTCGAACTCCTAACCTCAAGCAATCCACCCGTCTCAGCCTCCCAAAGTGCTAGGATTACAGGCATGCGCCACTGCACCTGGCCAACTTTACTATTGTAAATGGTGCTGCAGCGAACCTACATGTGCATGTATCTTTATTACAGAATGATTTATGTTCCTTTGGGTATATACCCAGTAGCGGGATTCCTGGGTCAAATGATATTTCTGCCTCTGGGTCTTTGAGGAATTGCCACACTGTCTTCCACAATAGTTTAACTAATTTACACTCCCGCCAACAGTATAAAAGCATTCCTTTTGCTCTGAAACCTTGCCAGTATCTGTTTTTTGACTTTTTAATAATAGCCATATTGACTGGCGTTAGATGGTGTCTCATTGTAGTTTTGACCAGTGATGTTGAGCTGTTTTTCATGTTCGTTGGCTGGCTACATGTATGTCTTCTTTGGAGAAGAGTCTGTTTATGTCCTTTGTCCACTTTTTAATGGGGTTGTTTTTTTCTTGTACATTTGTTTAAGTTCTTTGTAGACTCTGGATATTAGACCTCTGTCAGATGAATAGATTGCAGAAATTTTCTCCCATTCTGTAAGTTATCTGTCCACCCTGATGATAGTTTATTTTACTGTGCAGAAGCTCTTGAGTGTAAATAGATCCTATTTGTCAATTTTTGCTTTTACTGAAATTGCTTTTGGCATTTTTGTGATGAAATCTTTGTTTGTACCTATATTCTGAGGTATTGCCTAGATTTTCTTCTAGGGTTTTTATAGTTTTGAGTTTCACATTTAAGTCTTTAATCCATCTTGAGTTAATTTTTGTATATGGTGTGAGGAAGCGGTCCAGTTTCAATTTTCTGCATATGGCTAGTCAGTTCTCCAAACCATTTATTAAATAGAGAATCCTTTCCCTGTTGCTTGTTTTCGTCAGGTTAGTCAAAGATTGGATGGTTGTAGATGTGTCATCGAATTTCTGAGTTATCTAATCTGTTCCATTTGCTTTTTAAAAGTTTTATTTTCTTTTTTATTTTAAATATTTCTTAGAGACCAAGTTTTACTCTGTTGTCCAGGCAACATACAGTGATCATGGAGTGGCGTGATCATAACTCATTGAAGCCTCTAACTCCTGGGCTTAGAGATCTTCCCACTTTAGCCTCCTAAGTAGCTGGGTCTACAGGTGTGCACCACCACACCTAGCTATTTATTTATTTATTTATTTATTTATTTTTAGAGATGGGGTTTTAGAGACAGCAGTCCTATTTTGCCCAGGCTGCTCTTTAACTCCTGGCCTCAAATGATCCTCCCACCTCTGCCTCTGAAAGTGCTGGGATTACTGTCATGAGCCACTGTGCCTGGTTTTAAAAAGAAAGCATTGTGCTTGCTTTAAAAAATTGTTGTTAAGACTGGATGTGGTGACTCATTGCCTGAATTCTCAGCACTTTGGGAGGCCAAGGCGGGCAAATCACCTGAGGTCAGGAGTTTGAGACCAGCCTGGCTAACATGGTGAAACCCCATCTCTACTAAAAATACAAAAATTAACCAGGCATGGGGGCGAGCACCTGTAGTCCCAGCTACTCAGGAGGCTGAGGCAGAAGAATCGCCTGAACCCAGGAGGTGGCGGTTACAGTGAGCCGAGATCGCACCATTGCACTCCAGCCTGGGTGACAGAGCGAGACTCTGTCTAAAAACAAAAAAAAAAAATTATTGTTAAAAAGGATGTATTTAGTTATTTAATAGAACTGAAATCTTGCCATTTTTATATTTTAGGATATTGGTCTGAAGATACAGGTTATAAATGGGGGAGGAAGAAAATCATCTTATAATGATGTATAGCCTTTTTAGTAATAGTAAACTCTTTTACGCCTTGATACTATGTTATATGACACTTTGTTTTAAATATATTCAATTAATGGCTGAAAAGTTAGGTTATGCTAAAATACTGAATTTATTTGTGGTATAATCCTTAGCATGATACTCAAGTTTTTTAACTAAGCCTGATTATGTCGTCTGTAAAAGGCAGGTTGTGACATACTCTGCCTCATTAAAGTTGTTATAAAAATTGAATGAACCAATTCAGATAATGTAGAATACTATTTGATACTGCCCTTTATGGTAGCTTAAAAAGTATTAGTTAAAATTTCTTCTTTGTGTGAAAACTGACAATAAAATGGTTTTTGCTCTAGTTTTTGGTAGAATCCCTTCACTCTAGTCAGATGACAGCACTTCCGAGTACTCCATACCCGAATGCTGATGTGCGAAAACAAGATGTGGCTCACCAAAGAGAAATGGCTTTAAATACCTTGTCTGAAATTGCCAACGTTTTCGACTTTCCTGATCTTAATCGTTTTCTTACTGTAAGTTGCAACATACAGTTCACTTGAGGTTTGCAATTCAGTATTTTGTTCATGCCTTTCTAGATTTTGACTTTGATATGAGATTATTGCTTACGCTGTAAAACTTAAGTGGATTTGAGTCATTGTTCTTTATGGTTAGCTGTCCTGAAAAGTTAATACTAATTGAATAATGCTAATCAATTCAGTTAGCTATTTGAGCCCTTATGTCTTTGGTGCTATGATTTTTTCCATTGGCAATTCAAAGTCTAATGTGATCATTTCTACTCCTAAGGCGTTGGAATAATAAAGTATAAAATTATAGTGGTATAAATGATCTACTATGACATATTTTATAGAATAGAATGTTTAGGAAGCCTTTGAAAAGTCATTGGGTTCAGAAAAAAAATGTTCTACCACTTGTGTTTAGAAAAAAAAAAAGGAGAGAAAAGAAATTGGTGCTGAGGTTTAAAAATGATAAAATAGATTATCTTTTAACGTTTTCACAAAGGCAAAGTTTTACTCTTAATTAATAAATTATAATAGCAATTCATGCAGAATATTTCCCTACAGCATTACTATAATTTAGCAAACATAAATTGCTTATAAATTGGTCAAATACTGGAAGGAAATATGTTAGTATGTGGGAAGGACCACAAAGACATTCATACATTTTCATTCACTCATTCTACTCTGGAAATCAAAAAGCAAAGATATTTATTATAACATTATCCAAGTAGCAAAAGAAAACAAAAGCAAAACTCTGAGTAGAAACTAAATGTCTTAATTTTATGTAGGTAGATATTATGTAACCATTAACATCATAAATTATTATAACATTGAGGAAACTACCTTATAATATTACAACAATCTTATAATGTTAATATTAAGTTGAAAGGTAAAATAGAAGTACCATGTAAGTGTCTCTGAGGGCAGAACCTGGGTCTTGTTCACTATCACATCTCCAGTGCTTAGGATAGTAACTGACATGTGTGCTTAGGATAGTAACTGACATGTAATAAGTACATGTAGAATGAATAAATGCAAGTCCATTCCTCTTATCTTTGGATTTTGTATATATTTTATTAAAAACATCTTAAAGGAATAGACAAAAATGAATTGTTGCAGTATTGGGATGGTGTGTGTGTTAAAAGATTTTTTTATATATGTTACAACATCAACTCTGAAATTTAAAAAATGTCTTTAAAAATTGCATTTATGGTTACTCTTGCTTATTCTTTAAATACAAGTTCAAGTAATACATTAGACTTGTAATTTCGACCTCAGAGCATAAGTATATTTTAGCACATACTCCTGAAAAATTATCTTTTTTACTTTTCCATTTGCTTATTTATTGTCTGTTTCTCTACCTTTTTACAATGTAAGATCTGTGCCATCAGGTACCTTGCCTATTTCGTTTACTGCTATGTGCAGTGCCTGAATCATAGTAAATCGCCCAGTAAATATCATTTGAGTGAATAAATGGTAAATCCGAATTCAAATACAAGTCCTACATGGACTCCAAATATGTGTGGCATTTAAAAATATTTTTGTAAATAGCTTATGTGAATATTTTTTTCAGCCAGACAAATGTACTTTTTGGTAATTGTTGCATTCTTTTTCAGAGGACATTACAAGTTCTACTACCCGATCTTGCTGCCAAAGCAAGCCCTGCAGCTTCTGCTCTCATTCGAACTTTAGGAAAACAATTAAATGTCAATCGTAGAGAGATTTTAATAAACAACTTCAAATATATTTTTTCTCATTTGGTCTGTTCTTGTTCCAAAGATGAATTAGAACGTGCCCTTCATTATCTGAAGGTAATTGAATATTTCTATATATTTTACTTTTTTATATAAATTAGCATTATAGGAAAGATGTAACATTCTTCTGGGAAGGAGGGTGAGTAAATTATAGCCTATCCTAGAAGAATGTAAGTTTAAGTGTTGTTAAATAATCTTTGTCCTGAGACTATATTAAATAGAATTCTCCTTTTGTTTTCTTTGATCATTTCACCATAATGGGATATTATAGACATCCTTTTATAGGAGAGATTCTCAGCCTATTTCATTATAGTACTTTTCAGTTGATTGGAGTTATAAGTTGACTGATGATACACACTTAATTATATACATAGGAAGAGGCAATCACCTTCAAATGCAGTATAATGTCTGTGTTTAGTTTAGTTACTTGGTGTTCTGCTTACAATTTGGTCCAGTTTTTTGGTAGGTTTTACATTTAAAATTATAACCTGTGCTTCTTTTTTTGGTGTCATATTAACAAAATATCTCTCAGGAATAGGAAACTACATGGGAACAGGAAAACTATGAGAAATATGCATATAACATTACTGTTTTCTCTGATGTTAATTTACTTCATTTGTTTCATTATATATGCCAACAGCACATCTCTTTCCACATGAGAGTTAGTGAATATCAAATATATTTATTCATCTTGAGAAAGTATAATACAAGTATATATTGCAGAGATTGAATGATAATAATAAGTATTTATGGAGTATTTACTACATGTCAAAAATTGAGCTAAACAATTGATATGGATCATTTCATGTAATCCTCACAGTTACCCAATGAGATAAAGGTCCTACTCATATTTTATTCATTTATTTTGTGATGGAGTTTTGCTCCGTAGCCCAGGCTAGAGTGCAGTGGGGCGATCTCAGCTCACTGCAACCTCCATCTCCTGGGTTCAACTGCCTCAGCCTCATGAGTAGCTGGGATTACAGTTGTCTGCCACCAGGCCTAGCTAATTTTTGTATTTTTAGTAGAGGTGGGGTTTTACCATGTTGGCCAGGCTGATCTCCAACTCCTGGCCACAGGTGATCCACCTGCCTTGGCCTCCCAAAGTGCTAGAATTACAGGTGTGAACCAACGCACCCAGCCAAAGGTATTATTTTTTTGGTTTTGTTTCATGGATAAGGAACTAAAGCAGAGAGAGGTTAGATTAGGTAACTTATCCAAGTCAGCATATCTGATAAATGACAGCTAGAATTTAAACTAAAACAATCTGAACAGAAAGACTGCTATAAGCCACTATACTACATTTCCCCCCTGGGTTATGTGTCCCCAGTAATGAATTGATGATACTATAAGACCTTAGAGAAAACTAGGACTTGCTTTTTAATATTTTATTTCTATATAAAGTTGGATCACTTCACTTCATTACATATAATCCATGGGAGACCTACCAGGATAGAATAAGATTAGAATCTTTTCCAATGCCTTTTCTTAATACCGTTAGTAAATCCTGTCATCTGGTCTAGAGCTCCTGATGTACTAATAGCATGTTAAAATCAGTATACTTATTTCCAGGATGTTAGTATGAAGAAAAAACCTTTTTTTAAAACATGTCTTTGGGTTAGAATGAAACAGAAATTGAACTGGGGAGCCTGTTGAGACAAGATTTCCAGGGATTGCATAATGAATTATTGCTGCGTATTGGAGAACACTATCAACAGGTTTTCAATGGTTTGTCAATACTTGCCTCATTTGCATCCAGTGATGATCCGTATCAGGGCCCAAGAGATATCATATCACCTGAACTGATGGTAAGGAATATGTTCTATGAGGTTTTTTTGTTTGTTTTTCTTCCTTTTGCAGCTTAATTATGAAATTGAAGAAACCATATTTTTTGGTCATTTTCTGGCTGCTAGCAATTTGTTTAAATTTTAAGTTGGTATTTTTATTTTGAAAAGGTTGAAATTGCATGGTCACATGCACAAGATCATGAACACAAGATCATGTTTATTTTCTTACAGCATTATCACAACTTTATTTACATATTTACATGTTTAGGCTATTAACAACATATATTAGCATTGAAAAATGTGGACTTTTAAGTGTTTTGAGTAGATTTTATTTTTTCACGGAATAAAAATGTTGAAGTTTATTTTTCTTTACTACTTTTAAATTACGTGTATGTTAGAATATGTTCGTAGCTCTCCTCTCACCCTGCCCCTCCAACTACTCTTTCCTTAGCTCAGCAAATGAAACTTTTCAATTCTAACTGTAGTTTAATCCATTGTTGGATAGAAGGGAAGTTAGGAAATACGTTCTCTATTGTAAATCTTTCTCTACCATAAATTTGTATTTGAAATCACTTTACTGTTTATCTTAAAAAAAATATAAATCTTCAGAATTGAATTATTATTTTTTCTTTCAACTGCCCTCATTCCTGTAAGAGACTTAAAGGACTATTGGCAAAATATTTTAACCCATTTATGCCAGAGGTTGCAAATTTTTTTTTTGTGAAAAATCAGACCTTGAGCAGTAGGATATAAATAACTTCCACAAGCTTACCATTCCAATAATGGAATGCTAGGCATCAGTTCATTAAGAGAGATTTTTATCTCTGGTTTCTTATTTCCCATTCTAGTCTGACTCTTTTCTCACTATTCTATGAAATTCCTTTTTTCAGGATCACCAACAGTCTTCTTGGCTATTAAATCTCATAGTCCCTTCTCTGTCCTATCTTATTCAACCTTTCAGTATCATTCAATACAATTGGCCATCCTTTCCTATGTGGCATCTGTGATACCACATTGTCTTGATTTTTCTTTTTTGCTTCACTGTTCACTCATGTTTAGGCTTCTTTACTGGCTTTTTCCCTGTAAATTGTCTACTTTATCCTCTAAATGTTAGAATAACTCAGGACTATGTAACTGGCTGTTTTTCCTCAGTCATAATTCTCTCCTTTAATGATCTTCTTTGATCTTTTTCTTTAATATGAGTTATATTTTGAGAATTTTTAGTTGAAATTTCAGTCCAGACTGCCCCTGAGCTTGGTTTATATAGATTAGGTTCTGGGAGGATACAGATGGCATACACACAAACGTTTACACAGAAATAGTTTAATAAAGGGGCTACTTTTAGTGACATGGCAAGGTTAAGGGAACCAGCAAGGAATGTTTAGGAACCCAGGTACTACAAACAGCAAAAAACTTAATCCCTCCGCTTAGTTCTGGGAAAGGGGAAGAAATAGTGTTACTAGAACCTGACTGAGAGCCAGAACCATGAGGGAAGTCCTCTCATTGTAGAGGAATGTAGCCACTGCCAGAATTACCTCAAACCACAGAGCAGGAAATATGAATACCATACTCTGTTCTATTTGAAAACTACCCTCTGTTCTAGTGGTATTTCCTGCTGACTGAATTCAGTGGAAAGCCAGAGGGCAAGGGATCCTAAGTAATGCAGTCTGGTCAGTGTCCCAGGTATGGAGAAGGGCAGAAGGCGGCAAAGAATAGACCTGAGGATGAGAGAGGATGGCAAACAGATATTCACCTTTTCGTCATCTCTACTGTCATGTCTTATAGGCATCTCAAACAGTTCCAAATATAATATGTTCATTAGAAATCTTTATTTTCCCTTTCTAGCCTGTTTTTCTCCCAGTCTTTCCCATCTCAGTAATGGTACCATCTACCCAGTTGCATGAGTCAAAACCTGAGAAGCATTTGTGAGCCCTCCATTTCCTTTATCCTTTTATAATCAAACAATGGGCAAATCCTATCAAGTCTCTCCAAAATATATCTTTTTCATTTCTGTCGCCACCACCCTTACACAAATAACCATCATCTTTCTTGGGACAACTGTGAACACCTCCTAATGATTCTGTCCTTTCATTCTTCCCTCTCTACAATTAATTATTTACACAGCCTTTGGAGTGCTCTTTTTACAAACTCATATCATTCCCCTGATTAAATTCCTTCTATGATTTTCATTGCCTTTAACATAAAATAAAATCTGTAAGGCCATACATGATCTGCCTACCTTTCTACTCTCACATGGTACAACCCATTTCTTCCTTTCTCCCTGTATTTCAACATAATTTCCTTTGTGTTTCTTAAACGTGCCAAAGTTTTTCCTGCTTCGAGACCTAGGCCCTGGGTGGGTCTGTCTACTTGGAATAATATCCTGGATCTTTCTCATTCTTTAGATTTCAAGAGTTTCCCAAATACCCTGTCTCAACTCCCTTACCACATTTCTTGTCTATCACAGGATCATGTTTATTTTCTTGTAGCATTATCACAACTTTGTTTACATACTTACTTATTTAGTGTCTTCCATTCATACTAGTCTACCATGTAAGCTAATGAGAGAGAATGACTTTGCTTATCTTGTACACCTGTACCCAGCACAGGATTCTAGGCATATGTAATAAGTATTTGGTGATAGATAATATATTGGTAGATAGATAAAATCACATAATTGTTTGAGTGCAAGAACTTTAATACTGGAATGTTGACATAGATTGTGTGATCCTTATCTGCTTTTTATTTAAGCAATATAGGCTGGAACCATACAATTAGTGAATTGTGGCTTACCATGCCAAAGTTGACTCTCAATCTAAATCAGAAGTTTGCAGAACAAAATGCAATTTTAGGCATTAAACACCAGATGATTTCCGGTGCTAGGAAAGATAAAGATTTATCCTGACATCTAATCTGGAGAGACTTGTAGGATACCTCACTCCTCTCTATTATATGGTAGCACACACCCTCCTACCCTTTTCTTGGTAATGCATGGAACCTGAAGATACCTAAATCAGATGCCTCAACGTCAAGTAGTGCAACTTTCTTATAGAGTTCAAAATGCTTTAGTTGCTACTCATTCCCAGCTCTTTTTTTTTTTTTCTCCTTTCTTCTGTCTGTACATAAAGACATGAAACAGAAGAATATTCTTTACAGAGTGGTCACATTCTCAGTTTGTAATAATATGAACAAATTGATTTAATACTTAGCCATATACTAAGTCCTTAGTGAATGATATCTTTTTTTTTTGGAAGCAGGGTTTTGCTCTGCCACCCAGGCTGGACTTCACTGGCACAATCTCAGCTCACTGCAACCTCTGCCTCTGGTACTTAAGCGATCTTCCCACCTCAGCCTCCTGAGTAGCTGGGACCACAGGTGTGTGCCACCATGCCTGGCTAATTTTTTTATAGAAACAGGGTTTTACCATGTTACCCAGGCTGATCTCAAACTCCTGAGCTCATGTAATCCACTTGCCTTAGCCTCCCGAATTGCTGGGATTAGAGGGGTGAGCCACCACACCTGGTCAATAAATGGTATCTTATTTAGCCTTTACAGCAGCTCTATGCAGTAGGTGGTTTTATTGTTCACATTTTACAGACTTGGAAGAATTAAGTAACTTATAGAAGATCACACATTAGGAAGTGTCAAAATTAAGATTCAAACCTAGATTTGGCTGACTTAAAGCCCATGCCCTCTCCTCCAGGACCGTTTCTTAAGAAAGTACTAACTCAGTTGAGCACAGTGGCTTACACCTGTAATCCCAGCACTCTGGGAGCCCAAAGCAGGAAGATTGCGTAAGCCCAGGAGTTTGAGACCAGCCTGGGCAACATGGCGAAACTCCGTCTCTACAAAAAATACAAAGGGCATGGTGGTGCATGCCTGTAGTCACAGGGACTCAGGAGGCTGAGCTGGGAGGATTGCTTGAGTCTAGGAGGTTGAGGCTGCAGTGAGTTGTGATTGTGCCACTGCGCTTCAGCCTAGGTGACCGAGACCCTGTCGAGAGAGAGGGAGATCGAGAGAGGAAGAAAAGAAGAGAAGAGAAAAGAAAAAAAGAGAAAGGAGGAAAGAAAGAAATAGGAAGGAAGGAAGGAACTCTTAAGAAAAAAGAAAAAGGAGGAAAGAAAGAAAAAGAAAGAAGGAGGGAGGAAGGAAGGAAGGAAAGAACCCTGTTTAAGAAAAAGAGGAAGAAAGAAGAAAGAGGGAGGAAGGAAGCAAATGAAGGAGGAATGGAAGAGAAGGAGGGAGGGAGAAAGGGAAGGAGGGAGGAAGGAAAGGAGGGAGAAAGGAAGGGACCGACGGAGGGAGGGAGGGAGGGAGGGAGAGAGGGAGGGAGGGAAGGAAGAAGGAAGGAAGGTAGGAAGGAAGGAACGAACTAAGGAAGGAACTCTGTTTACTTCAGGAAACCTAAAGTGTCATGGATGATGATATCTAGCCTGCAACTTTTGATGCCCATGGTCTTGTGCCTCTTTTCCCCTATTACCTCGGGATATTATCCCCTATGTCAGATCATTTTTCTGGTGGGATACCCTTTCCTTAATCGTACTTTTCTACCTTAGCTCTAAATGTCATAGACTAAGGACAGTCCCTTTCCTTTCTCTATTCTTTTCTTTCTTCTTTTCCTCTCCACTCCACATCCTGAAATGAATCAGATCCTGAGGATCCCACCCCAGCTCACTCCATGATTAAAAAGCTTATCATTTTCTCCTTGTACTGTACATTTAATCGTATTTTTTCATGGTGACTATAAATCATTTCATTAGTTTCTTTAAATACTACATGTGAAGATACATGTTTTTGGAGAAACTTAATTCACCAAGTCTTTATTTCCAATATGCTAGTCTAGTTAGGTAAAATATAAATGACATTAGTTAAATAATTAAAATGTCAACTTAAGAAATTCAATCTGTATAAAGCTTACATATTATCTGTTTTTATTTCTTAGGCTGATTATTTACAACCCAAATTGTTGGGCATTTTGGCTTTTTTTAACATGCAGTTACTGAGCTCTAGTGTTGGCATTGAAGATAAAAAAATGGTAAGTGGTGATAGTTGAGTTCCAAAGTGCTAAGATAAAATTCATATAGAATATAGATAAATTCTGCATCTTGCTACAAACATTCAAAGATGAGAAATAACCAAACATGACATTCTCTATTGCTGAAGAACTTATATAAGCTTTTTGGGAGTCTAAAAATTGGAATTGTATTCGTTTCATTTCTTTAGTTTAGGAGGGATAGAACACTAACCTAAAGTGACTAAAAGAAATTTGTGGCTGTGTTACTAAAAGCGTAAGGATAATGTAGCTTTGGGCATAACTTGATTTTGGACTGAAAAAAGTTCTCAGAGTCAGTCTTTTGGCTCAGATTCACCTGGGTTGGCTCTGTACTTAAGAGCCAGGTAATGACCTCAATGGCTTCAAGCTCACGTCATCACAACATCTAGTCCAGCATTTGAAGAAAGAGACTAGCAATCACTGAAAGCTCAAACAAAAGTTGCATCATTGAGTCTCCTTGGTTTAGATTGGTCTGGTGTGGGTCATGGCCCATGGTGTTTTTGAACACCAGAAATCTTAGGTTATTATAATGTAAAGCAACTTTATGTTTAAATACTTGTGCCACAATGAAGTTTCATTATGACTTCTGCAATAGTTGGCCACCATTGGAAATTTTTGTCCTATAGATTGGAGTAAAATTTTAGATATTGATAAAATTTCCCTTTCTGTTGCTTTCCACCTCTGCAGTCAGTAGGATTACAATAAAAACAAACAAAAAACACCTATGAATGGAAGCTTTTATTTCAGTGTATACTACTCCCCCCTGCTTTTTTTAATAATCTTAAGGAGTCAAGAAAGACATATGATACCATATTTAACTCTGCAAATTTTAGCAACCAATGCCTGTTCTTTTGGTGTCAACTAGTAAATGTAATCCCCCAACCAACCACTATTTCATCTACACGGCTTCTTTCTTATTGTTTTTTTTTTTTTTTTTGAGACGGAGTCTCACTCTGTCGCCCTGGCTGGAGTGCAGTGGCCGGATCTCAGCTCACTGCAAGCTCCGCCTCCTGGGTTTACGCCATTCTCCTGCCTCAGCCTCCGGAGTAGCTGGGACTACAGGCGCCCACCACCTCGCCCCGCTGGTTTTTTTGTGTTTTTTAGTAGAGACGGGGTTTCACCGTATTAGCCAGGATGGTCTCGATCTCCTGACCTCGTGATCCGCCCGTCTCGGCCTCCCAAAGTGCTGGGATTACAGGCTTGAGCCACCGCGCCCGGCCCTTTCTTATTGTTTCTCCAATTGCTATCCTAAGTGAGAGAATCACCTTGAATCTAAGAAAACTAGAGTTTGTCTTGTAAACCATAAAGAGCTTGCATGTTTTGGCATATAAAGTCAACCAGAGAGTTTCTTTACCCCTTCATTATAAACTGGAGCTGCTGATAACAGGTCTGGTTCTGTGTTTTTCATGTGTTTCATTTTCTGAGTATATCATTAATTATTTATTTTACTAAATTCAGGACATCTTGAATTTAATATCATTAGGACAAAAATTTCCTTAACTATTGATCACTATGAAGTATTCCATTTACTTCAAAAATTTTTATATGGTCTCAAATTCAAATGATTTTAATTCAGCTTGTTTTATGTATGCATATGGCAGTTTGGGATAGATATGAAAGAAATTAAACAATATGCATTATACCTTTAATACATTAGAAATTTTACCATTCTAGATGAATATTGGGCCAAAATAACAAATCACCTTCAAGGGAAAAAACAAAAAAGAAATCAACTTGTATTTTTCACATTTATAATTCCCACATAAGACATAAGCATTTGGACGAAACAAACTGGCCAACATTGATTCGATCTTTTGTGTCATCTGAGAATAGATGACCCCTGATATTGGGTGGGAAGCACTTGTCCTTAGGGCTCATCTGCTTCTGGCAGCATGTTTGTAAGCTTTACTCTGAAGCGCTACTTAACTCTATAGGCCTTGAACAGTTTGATGTCTTTGATGAAGTTGATGGGACCCAAACATGTCAGTTCTGTGAGGGTGAAGATGATGACCACACTGAGAACTGGCCTTCGATTCAAGGATGATTTTCCTGAATTGTGTTGCAGGTAAATGACTGCCTGAGTTTATTATTATTATTATTATTTTGCATTTTCCAGTAGCACTAACTTGAATTCTTATCTCTTTGAAGGAAATTGGGTTCAAGTAATAAATAATTAAGGGAGAAGGACTATTTGTATTGAAAACAGAACGTATTTACTTCTTTTAAAACATTTTACCATGAAAGTCTTTTAACATACTGGGAAATAGAAGAGTTATCAGTGAACCTTCATACCTATTTCCCAACCTTGGCAGTTATCAACATTGCTAGTTTTTTCTAAGCCACTTCTACCTTTTTGATTGTTAGTTGGGGTATATTACAGAAGATCCCAGAATCATATCATTGTACTTGTAAATACTTTAGATGTATGTAATGGATGAGGGCATCTAAAAAATAACCTTCATGAATTATTATACTTAGCAGGATTAATAGAAATATCTAATCTAAAACTCAGTCCTTATTCACATTTCCTCCAGTTGTCTCAAAGGTATTTTTCCCAAAGATACTGTATATATCATGTTGTAGATGCCATTTCCCAGAGATGTTTGTATGTATCATTGTTTCTTGAGTTAGACATAAATGAAGTTTACATACATGTATTTGGTTGCCTGGCTCCTTAAGTGCCTCTTGTAAACAACCTCATCTGTTAAATTCCCTACCCACACATTTTACTTATTTTAGGCTGTTAAGATTTTAGGATGTGGGATTTGGAGAATAGCTAATTTAACTTTTCCCTCTATCTTTTCTTTCATCCCTATTTTTTCTATAAATGGGTACCTAGATATAGATGCTGGATTAGATTTAGGTTCAATTTATTATTATAACATGCCTCATAGGTGAGGCTTTGTGCTTCTCTTATGGCACAGTATGAGCCACATAATAATATCTAGTTGTCCACTTTTAGTAATGGTAAGATTAGACAGTAGGTTTTATCAACCTAAATCCCTTTATTATAAAATTCCTCATTAATCTTTCATCTGATGATTTTAGCATTAATTAATGATCATTGCCTAAGTCCATTATTTCATTACAGTTGATAAAATAGTGATTTTCTAATTTTATTATTCCTTCTGTATTTACTAGGTGGGATTATTCTTAAAATTCCTCATAAAATTTGTCTAGCTGGGCATGATTGTACATATCTGTAGTCCCAGCTGCTTAGGAAGGTGAGGCAGAAGGATCACTTGAGTTTGAGTCTAGCTTGGGCAACATAGCAGGACCTTGTCTTTAAAAACAAAACAACCATAGTTCATGTAGGAAAAGCAGTTCATAATTACTTGAATATTTCCTTTTAGTTAATCAATTTAGGAATATAGGTTTGTGCTGTAGCAACCTCCAGTGAAGTTTTTCTTCTTTTATAATATCATTTTGATTACATCGATTTTTATAAGTTTGATTAATTTTATCCATTAAAATCACTAGCCTTTTTTATTGCTGAAATTGTCCCATCTTAAGCAAGTAGAAATCCTTTCAAGTTGGCATCTGTGAGTTTTGATATAACCTCCATTAATCTCTTATAGATTTTCTGCTTTCGGGCATGACAAGATGACCCGGGCTCATCTTGAACATTTCTTCTTCAAGGAACCCTGGCTCTGGTTCCTTTGAGCCCAGATTAATTCCCAGTATAGGCACTCATTGGGCCTACTGTCATTGCTTCTAAGTCTTAAGTGAATATAGCTACTAGAAAATTTTTATAAAGAGGAAAAGATTTTGAGTTTATATGTATATATATATGTGTATTTCCAATACAATAAAGATCACATAGTTTTGACTTAACTCTTTGGTTTTACATTATATTTCTTTCCAGTTATTCTGTCTTTGTTCCTAATGACTTATATTATACATTTACATAATTTTTCTTTCTGTATACATATGTATGTCTTTAAAGTGACAATTTCAATATTACTACCAACAGTAAGACTGCTGAGTGCAGTTTAAGCTTCTTGGAGGCTCTTTTTGTCAATAAAATATATCCTGTTAGAGATACATAGTCAGAATATGTTTTAAAATCATGTGAAGTAATTATTTTCTGTGTGCATGTGCTACCAACTTAATATTTAGTTAGGTTCACTTGTTTCAGTTTGTTTAAAATTTTTAAGAGTTGCTTTTCCCCTATATTTTATTTAATTTAAAAATTATATAAAACATTTGCATAGTCCCAAATTCAAATCTGTGTAACAAATTATAGTCAGAAATCTAGATTCCAGTTTTGACCTCTACAGATACTTATCTTTATTAATTTTTGTGTATCTACTCTTTGTAAAAGAATAAGCAAATGCACACACACACTTTTTTTTTGTATTAATTCTGCCCCAAACACTGTTTTTCCCCTTGCTTTTTTGACTTCATATAATTTGGACATCACTTTATTTGAATATATAGCACTGATCTTTGCTTTAAAGCTGCCTTTTAATCTATTGTTTGTATATATCATGTGTCTTCAACTAATAACTAATTGATAGAGCTTTACAAATAATAAAACTAATTGGATTTCATTTCTATTTGTTTTTTCACATAGAGCTTGGGACTGCTTTGTTCGTTGCCTGGATCATGCTTGTCTGGGCTCCCTTCTCAGTCATGTAATAGTAGCTTTGTTACCTCTTATACACATCCAGCCTAAAGAAACTGCAGCTATCTTTCACTACCTCATAATTGAAAACAGGTATTGTAACTGAAATTAAAGTAAAATAATAACTTTTTAAACTGTATTTTTATGTCTCAAGGTATTAAAATTACTGATGGTAATGTGGAACTTTCACTTTTTTGAATTTCAGGGTTCATCAGTAACAAAAGTAATTGGCATGTAATTACATATTGACATGATGCTATTTCAGTTGTGGCATTGCTTCTATTATAATTATTTCTAAAACTCACTAATTAATAGATCAGCAGTTAAAAATTATTTTTCATTAATTCTGTAAATGTGAAACCTAATTTACTTTTGTTTTCACAGTCAAAAGGCAGACAGTTGAATAGCATGAGAAAGGTTAGGAGAAATACCTACTTTCTGCAGCTTACCTTACTTGAAACCTTTATTACTTCATTGCATTAAGCTTTGAACTAGCCTCTGTTCCTTTAAGCTTTTCTCACTTTTCTTGATATTGTTACTAGAACTGTGTTTTAAAAATATCTCTTTATTGGTGTCATTCCAGCATACAAAGGCATTCTGAGATTCTCCATTTCCTAATTGACAAATTCCAAATTGCTTAGCCTGATATTGAAGGCTTTCTAAAAATCTGGCCACAGACTATTTCTTACTATCTTCCCCCATAATTTTTCAAAACAGGCATTAGGCTATAGCCAATGTGGACTACTATTGACAGAACATACATCATTCTTTCCCATTTGTATTTTTGATTCAGGCTGCTTTTTAGACTGGGATGTCTTTCTATATATTTAATTTTTTTTCTGTGATTTTACTTAACATTGTATATAATCATTCCTTTGCTTGTGAAAAGTTGGGGTTGAAGTACTCCTTATTTACCTACTCACCCATAGGCTATTGCTGGTCCCTTTAGTCAGTTGCAGTAACTAATTAGGGAGAAGTCATAGAAGAAGGAAAAGTTAATGTGTTTTTATTTAATTAAGATACTTTTGTTTTCGATATTTTGTGCATGATAAAACAACAAAATCACTAATTTAGATTTTGGGACTACTTTTCAAGTACCTTTAAAATTTGTTTTGTACATAGTCGTATCTTTGCTGTTTATTACAGAAGTATCATTTCTCTACCTTTTTCGTAATCATAAGAAAAATCCTGACCAGGCATGGTGGCTCATGCCAACAATACCAACACTTTGGGAGGACAAGGCAGGAGGATTGCTTGAGGCCAGGAGCCTGGGCAACATAGTGAGAACCCCACGTCTACAAAAAATACAGAAACATTAAAAAAAAAAAAAAAAAGGCCCTTTGGGAGGCTGGGGCAGGCGGATCACGAGGTCGGGAGATCAAGACCATCCTGGCTAACATGGTGAAACCCTGTCTCTACTAAAAATACAAGAAGTTAGCCACGTGTGGTGGCGGGTGCCTGTAGTCCCAGCTACTTTGGAGGCTGAGGTAGGAGAATGGTGTGAATCCGGGAGGCGGAGCTTGCGATGACCAAGATTGCGCTACTGCACTCCAGCCTGGGCGACAGAGCCAGACTCTTGTCAAAAAAAAAAAAAAAAAAAAAGCATGTAATCCTAGCTACTGCAGGCTGAGGCAGGAAGAGTTCTTGAGCCCAGAAGTTTGAGGCTGCCCTGAGTTATGATCATGACACTGCAAGATAGAAGACATTAAGCTTGCTGAATGAAGGCACTACTTTGGCTTTGTTTATTGTTCCATCCCCAGTGACTAGCAGAATGCTTAGCATGTAATAGCACATAGTAGTTATTTAATATATATTTATTGCATGAGTTAACGAAGACTAGAATTTAGAAACACTTATATTTGGACCCAGAAAGATTAGAGCATTTATTATATTAGAAGGAAATTAAAAATTATAGCCCCGATAAGGATTACTTATATATATATTTTTATAATTCTTCATGGTAATTTGTGTATTGGGTAGTCTTTGGCTGTCTATTGCTATATTCCAAATCACTCCCAAACCTAGTGTCTTAAAACAATGAGCATTTTTATTTGCTCATAATTTTGCAATCTGGACTGTGCTAAGCTGGTCAGTTCTACTGGTCTTACAGGTGGTCCCTGGTGTGGCCACATTCAGCTGGCAGGTGGACTGGGCTGGGCCTGTCTCTCATTCTGTGTAGTCTCAGAGTCTCTCTCTCTGTACCGTGGTCTGTCCATGTTGGTGGCCACACTTCTTACCTAGTGACTTAGGGCTCTCCAGAACACACAAATGGAAACTTGCAGGCATTTTTTTTTTTATACTTTAAGTTCTAGGGTACATGTGCACAACATGCAGGTTTGTTACATATGTATACATGTGCCATGTTGGTGTGCTGCACCCATTAACTCGTCATTTACATTAGGTATATCTGCTAATGCTATCCCTCCCCGCTCCCCCACCCCACAACAGGCCCCGGTGTGTGATGTTCCTCACCCTGTGTCCACGTGTTCTCATTGTTCAATTCCCACTTATGAGTGAGAACACCTGTGCGGTGTTTGGTTTTCTGTCCTTGCGATAGTTTGCTCAGGAAGATGGTTTCCAGCTTCATCCATGTCCCTACAAAGGACATGAAGTCATCCTTTTTTATGGTGAAACTTGCAGGCATTTTTAATACCTAGGTCCCAAACTGGCACAGCATATCTTCTGCCACCGTCTATTTGCTCAAGCAAGTTGCACACTCAGCCCAGCTTGAAGAGGAAGAGACTGTATATATGGGTTTGTATGCTGAGAAGCATGGTTGATTTTAGCACTATTATAGAGTGATTTTCATAGTTTTGGTCATTTTCCACTAATAATTTAGCTGAGTGTCTTAGACATAGTTAGAAAATACTTTGCAGCTCAGTAATCAACTAGCACTTTTAATTATGAATTAAATTGGCCTTAGTTTGAACTTTTGCTTTACATTTTTTTAGTATTCATATTCTTGGCAAATAATTCTTTTTATTTCGACTATTAGGGATGCTGTGCAAGATTTTCTTCATGAAATATATTTTTTACCTGATCATCCAGAATTAAAAAAGATAAAAGCCATTCTCCAGGAATACAGAAAGGTATTTAATTTTTAATTTGTAGTTTAGGAGATCATTAATACAGAATTGTTCCCAAATTCCAATACATTGAATAAAGATCCTTTAGGATCATATCTAGGGATAATATAGTCCTATTCTAATGGCTAATTCCTGGTGAGTAGATAATGCTACCATGAATCCATGACTTTTGGAAGGAAGTTTTAGCATTTAGATTAAAGATGTAACAGCATTAGATAGAACAGAGAGCAAAAAATACAGTTCTTATGCCTTTACTACCCAGACCAAAGTGTCCTTATTGTCCCAAAAAGAAGAGCTACCACAGCAGCATGCCCTAAGAGAAGAAAGGAAAGCTGTGGGACGATTCTAGTTTTGTTGTGCTACAAACCATGACATAGAAATGTCAGATGTGAATGATTCCTGAGATTTAGAAGGGGAATAATGTAAAATTCCAGCATTTTAAATCTTAGTGAGCTCTCTAAAATTATGAAGATGTTAGTGGTGATTTCATAGCACTTCTGGGTAGAAAGTGGAATATCTGACCTTGGGTATCACCTTGGGTAGTGAAAGGAAGTGAATTACTTATATAATCCATAGACCTGGTTCAAAGCTATTATGTAACCCTCTGTAAATTAAGAGAAACTTATACTTCCTGTCAAGAAGTACTTATTTTAGATAAGTAAATTATTACTTAGTTGGGATAAAATTTTTCTCCATGTCTAAAAATTTTACAATGAAATCCCTTTCCCTTAGAATTACTAAAAATGACTTATGCTATACAAAGGAAGGAATGGAAACTTTATTACTTTAAAAAATTGGTTTGGTATAGTTTAATGGTAACTATATAGGGAATTTAGGCCTTTGGAAATGGTTGTTAAAATAGTCGATTAATAAGGTCTGTCTCTCTGTGCTTTGTGTGTAGGAGACCTCTGAGAGCACGGATCTTCAAACAACTCTTCAGCTCTCTATGAAGGCCATTCAACATGAAAATGTCGATGTTCGTATTCATGCTCTTACAAGCTTAAAGGAAACCTTGTATAAAAATCAGGTATACTAAGATGATATAATTAAAAATGTATAACAAAGAAAGATTGGAGGCTTAAAGAAAAGATGACAGAATGACATTTTTGTTTGTGATTTAGTGAAAGAAGAAATTTTTATTTTACCTGAATTATCAGATCTAACTGAGAATTAGGAATCCATGAGATGCCCTTTGAGCTTGAATCCCAGGGTTTTGCAGTTTTTTGTTGTTTTTGAAGGATCATGATTTGATGGTTATATTTTAGGTTACTGCATCTTCCTAAGTAAAGGTATATATAATTATATAATACAGCAGCAGTTTATGTAAGTCTTCTCACATATTTCCTATGGATATATGTCATATGAAATGTCAGCAATTTTACTATTGTACATTTTGACTGAATTAATGTTAGTTTTAATGAAGCTAAATCTTTAAGTTTACTTTTTCAAGGGGCAAGTGAACTTTATTATTTTCTTTGGCAACATAATGTAGATTATCCCTAAACTTGATGATAGTGAGAACTGGTGTTTAAAATACCAGATCACTGTATATGAATAAATTGGAAAAAATTAACTGAATTACTCATTTTTGCATATCTAGAACCCATATGGTAAGATGTGAGAACCTAAGACCCTCATGAATTTTGCAGTTACCATTCTATAATGGAAGGGTTGTATTTTCTTCCATTAATAGAAGTAAACACTTACTTAGGACAAAAGATATACGTGATGGTAATGAGCACGTGTTTCTGGGGCAGTGAGTTTGTATAACCAGTGTGGGTAGCAGCCAGTGTGGAGATGATCCCAACAGAGGGGAGGAGCCTTGAATCTCCTCTAGGTTAAGTATTATGCCTTCCTGACTATAGATGTTCATTATCAATGTTACAGCCTCTATTCCTGCTCTAAACTACAATGAAACTACCCTTTGCTTGCCCCTAGCCCCATACCTTTACCTGGTTTTCAGGTAACTCAAAGGATGTTTAGCCTTTTAATTTAATACAGAGATTTATGAATCACAAAGGTTTTCTCTTCTTTGCATAGAAGTTTTCTAGTTTAGGTTATTTCCAAGCAGATGGCACAGTCATGGTCTGATGTAAGGAAACTTCACCTCGATCTTCACTTCCTAGATGCAAATAACTAAATCTGAGAATTCAAGGAGATTTCTTATAGTCTTAAGGAAAGCTGCAGCTGCCCCACTTCGCCTCCTGGATCACAAAAGATAAATCATATCTGGCAACTCCCTTATAGGGTTCCTTCAATGTAAAGCCTGGATGCTAATAGATTATCTAGACAGAATAAGAAGAGAAGTGTACTTGCAGGCGTCTTGAGTAGTCTGATTAAGATATAATAGCCATATATTATTATGGGATTTTTTAAAAGTCAGGATTTAATGTAGTTTAGCATCTATACCTGGATAAATTTGTGGCAGGCTGGTAAGAAAAAACTAAAGGCAAAGAAGATTGGAGGATCCATGGGGAGGTAAAAAAAGAATAAAGATCCAGAAGCACAGGTCTTCCTAACCATACTTCAGTGATACTGGCCCAAAACACCTAGGAATAAAGAGAGAAGGAAATGGGTTCTTTCCCAACTGTGGCAAGAAGATTAAATTTGAAGTTGAAGACAATTGAATTAAGATTTCAAATAGTACTGTCCAAAGGACCTTTCTGTGAGGATGAAAATATTCTGTGTCTGTACTCTTCAGCAGTAGCCACTAGCCACATGCGGCTCTCTCGAGCACTTGAAATATATGCTCAAACATTATGTTCTGAGGAACAGAATTTTTAATTCTGTTTAATTTTGCTAATTTAAATTTATTTATTTATTTATATTTAGAGGCAGGGTCTCTCCAGTACAGGGGTGTGATGACAGCTCCCTGCAGCCTCAAACTCCTGGGCTCAAGCAGTTCTTCCACTTCAGCCTCCTAAGTAGCTAAGATTACAGGTGTGTGCCACCATGCTCACCTAATTTTTTTTTTAAGAGATGGGGTCTTGCTATGTTGCCCAGGCTGGTCTTGAACTCCTGGCCTCACACAATCCTCTTGCCAGGGCCTCCCAAAGTACTGGTATTACAGGTGTGAGCCACTCTACCTGGCCTAATCTAAATTTAAATAGCCACATGTGGATAGTAGCTATTGTATTGGACAGTGCAACTCTACAGGTTGGTTGAACCTATAGAAATACCACCAGAGCATGAAACTGGCATAAGATAAGAGGATTAGAGGCCAGAGTCTTTGTAGTCAGTACTCTTAGAGTCCATGAGACAACAGATGCAAAAGATCTGGTTTTAGAATTTAAAATTGTAGCCACAGGGAGAGGAAAAGATACTTTAAGAGTGGATTGAAAGGAGGTTTTTATTTAAAAATACACTTAAAGTTGAGGTAGGAGTGGCTAAACAAATGATTGGATATAATGTAGCCACAAAGCAAACTGCAAGAGGTGGTGGTGTGAAAGTTAGTAAGATGATGGCTAATGTAGCATTAGATACCTAATTATTTTTATGGAATGACCCTTCAAAAGCCCTGTACTGATGGGTAGTCCCAGACAGTCATTGACATTGAAGAGATGAAATCTTCTACTTATTTTTAAGCAAGAGTATATATTTTTGAAGGAATAGACGATTTCTAAGCTCAGCGGATGGCAGAAAATGATTTCTATATAGAAAAGTCAGGCTAAAGATCAAATTAAGAAACCATATAATTCATTTCTGAAGACTTATACTAGTCAGGTTTAAGGAATCTATTTGATAAAATCCCAAAAAGATAACTTTGTAAGAAGCTAAAATAAACTTATGGCAATGCAGAATTCTAATAAAATGACATTTACTAATGATTACACATAAGAGAGGAGCCTATTGAAAATAAAGCTGCTAGAGACTTTCAGGTTGTCTAGGATAATGGTAGATGCCTAAATCTGAATTTCTGTATAGCCCCTGAAGCATCATAAACAGTGTCAAGGACAGCAATTGAAACCTGGAGGAAACATGGAGGAAAATTGAACACATAATTTACACCCTCAAGAGAACTGTGAGACATAATATTATGAACTTCAAATTACTTGTAACTAACAGAGATATCTGTGGAGCTCATATCTTAACCTTGTGTGGTGCTGAGAGCAGGTACATTCTGATAAGACTGTATAAAAGAAGAAGAAATTGAAGAATAGGAACTAAGAATTGATGGAGCAAAGAGAAAATCACCAACAGGAAGAGATTGTCATACTCTTAAGTGCAACATTACTGAAAATAAGTCCAGGATGTGGTATATCAGACTGCTGGCTACAGGGAAGATACTTGAAAGTATGCCCAAGGTTTGTAGTCTCTGAGAATCAGTTTCTGGGGAGTAGTAAAAGAAGAGGAGGGGAAAGGCACTGTTCAGAAACTTAGTCATAAACAGAAAGAAGAAAGTAAGAGGGAGAATTTTAAGGGTACTGCAGTAGTAAAAGAAATGTACAAAATCAGGGATGAACCAAATCCTCCCCCTGCTACCAGAAAAAGAAGAAAAAAAAGCTATTCATGAAGAAAACTGCACTTCACTATGTTGACATGGATATTCATGAAAGAGATCCTGAAGCCACTGCAGAATGCTTACTGTTACTGCATATAGCTGTTATGGAGGGTTTTCCAGTTTAGAAATTGCACAATATGGCCGGGCGCGGTGGCTCAAGCCTGTAATCCCAGCACTTTGGGAGGCCGAGACGGGCGGATCACGAGGTCAGGAGATCGAGACCATCCTGGCTAACGTGGTGAAACCCCGTCTCTACTAAAAATACAAAAAACCTAGCCGGGCGAGGTGGCAGGCGCCTGTAGTCCCAGCTACTCGGGAGGCTGAGGCAGGAGAATGGCGTAAACCCGGGAGGCAGAGCTTGCAGTGAGCTGAGATCCGGCCACTGTGCTCTAGCCTGGGCGACAGAGCAAGACTCCGTAATAAAAAAAAAAAAAAAAAGAAATTGCACAATATATGTAGAAAAAAATATATATATATGCAAGGTTCCTGTAAGACAAAAATAGAAAATGAAAATAAAGTCTGTGAGTTGATGACAGTTCCTCCTCAAAACCAACCACAACATGGAGGAAAATTGAACTTAGCACTGACTTGAATTGAATATTTTAAGCAATTATTTTCAGATATAAAAAAAGTTGAATGAAAAAATTAAAAAACAAGAGAAATAAAAACCAAGATGAAACAAGGGTGATTGAACTTAGGAAAGAAATTGAAATGAATATTAAATTACAAGAACTACAGGGTAGAATATATTTGACTAAACATTTAGCAAGGGGCATTGAATAAAGGTATAAAAAACAACAAAAATTAGAAAAAGGTTTAAAAAGGAATAAAAAAGATAAAGGAGTAAAAAGAAAAAGTAGTTGAAATGGAAGATTGGCAAAAATTTCACATGCAAATAATTAGTGTCTCTGGAGAATAAAACCAAAACAAGAGAACAGAATTAATATTTAAAATTATAATCCAAGAAAGCTTTCTGGAAAAAAAGACCTTATCTATATATTGAAAAGACTTGTATCCTGGAGAAAACTGACCTAGAATAATTAACTCTGAGATGTATCCTAGACTTTAATAATAAAAAATCTTCAAAGCTTCCTGGCAAAAGAAATTTTTTCAAAAAATTACTTGCAAGGACAAAAAAAGTAGGTTGGTATCAGAATTCTCAGTAGGAATGTACAGAGTGGGCCTAGAAAATAGCAACATTTTTTAAAAATGTCAAAAAATGTCATAAAGTATGAGTCAAGAAAGAGTCAAGCTGTCCTTAGAGTATCATGGATAAGAACATGGTTTTAAACCTATAAGAATTGAAGTAATATGGTTTTCACAAGTGATCCTTTCCTAAGAGATGTATTAGAGGATGAGCTTCATTAAGTCAAGAGATAACTGGGGAGACTTTGGCAAAAAGTCTGATGGTTACTGTTTATGTATTTAACAAAATATATAAGACTAAAACAACTGGGGCAAGGGTGGGATAATTATGTGTAAATGTTATATTCTAGTAAAGTAGAAATAATGAAATTTTTTAAATGAGAGAAGGGAGAGTAAGGAGTAAGTAAGATAAGCTCAGTAATTGTTGCATAGGCAATAACTGGGAGTCAAAATATACCATTCTATACTGGCAAACTAGTTACAGAAAGTGAAATAAGGAAAAAAGGGACTGTAGACATAATAAAAGGTATTGATATATTGGATAGGCTGGGAGCGGTAGCTCACGCCTGAAATCCCAGCACGTTGGGAGGCCGAGGCAGGCAGATGACGAGGTCAGGAGTTCGAGACCAGCCTGACCAACATGGTGAAACCCTGTCTCTACTAAAAATACAAAAATTAGCCAGGCATAGTGGCACACCTGTAATCCCAGCTGCTCAGGAGGCTGAGGCAGGAGAATCACTTGAACCCAGGAGGCAGAGGTTGCAGTAAGCCAAGATTGCACCACTACACTCCAGCCTGGGTGACAG
>NW_012118043.1:4209479-4227709 GCF_000951035.1 Colobus angolensis palliatus
CGGCTAATTTTTTAAAAATGTTTTTTAGTAGAGAATGGAGTTGCACCATGTTAGCCAGGATGGTCTCGAGCTCCTGACCTTGTGATCTACCCGCCTTGGCCTCCCAAAGTGCTGGGATTACAGGCATGAGCCACCGTGCCTGGCCCCAAATAAATGATTTCTTAAACACAAAACAGAATAGAGGGAAGAAAGCACTAATTATAGTATACTGTATTATAATTAAATTCAGTGTATTATAATAAAAAATCTGACAGAATTGTGGCCAAGCATCTCAGTCACATTAGTGAGTGTGAAACAACCTTAAAAGAAAAAAATTTACAAATTGGCTTACAAAGCAAGAAACAACTCTCTGCCACGTGTAGGATACATACCTAAAATAAAGTGATTCAGAAAGGCCAAAAATAAAGGGATAAGCAAAATTATCCAGCTAAGTGGAAAGTATAAATGAAAGCAGGAATTCCAAACAAAATAGAACTGAAGCCAAAAAGCATTAAATATGACCAAAATGGATACTTTTTAATGCCTAAAGCCATAATTCATAAGGAAGATTTAGTAGTTATTAATATGCTCCAAATAATGCACCAGCCACCTTGATAAAGCCAAAATAAGAAGCTTAAGAAGATATATATAGAAACTCAATAAAAGGAGACTACCATGCTATTCTCAGTATAAGTTAGTAGATAAATACATGGAAGATCTAAATAACATAATCAGTAAAGTAGTTATTGTGAATATATGTCAGACATTACACCTTGATAATAGAAGCATACTTTATTCTAAAGAACAGATAGAACATTCATATTCAAATTGATTATTGTATTAGTTGGCTCTTTGTGTTAGTTTACTAGGGCTGCTATAATAAAGTACTACAAACTGAATGACTAAACAACATAAGCAAGTTTATTGTCTCACAGTTCCCATGGGCTAGAAGTTTGAGATGAAGGTGTTGTTAGGGTTGGTTCCTTTTGAGAGCTTCTGGTGGTTTGCTGGTAATCTTTGGTATTCCTAAATAAACAAATCCATAGAGATAGAAAGTAGATGACTGGTCGCCTAGGGTTAGGAGGTTTGGGGGAAATGGGGAGTGATTGCTGTTGGGTACAGATTCCTTTGAGATGGTAAAAATGTTCTGAAATTAAACAGAAGTGATGGTTGCACTTGTGATATACTTCAATATACTAAAACTTGTGAATATACTAAAGATTATTCATTTGTATACCTTAAAAGAGTGAATTTTATAGTATGTGAAACAAATACTTCATTAAAAGTATTTAAGAAAAGATAGTACAGGAAGAAAATAATAAAAATAAAAGAAATGTAGAGAACAGAAAGCAGTAAAATTAATTAATGAGTAAAAGTTCTAGGTCTTTGAAAAACCTAGCAAAACTGATAAATGTCAAATATGTAAATAATAAACTGTTGAAACATAGAAGGTGTTTAAAAATCACAAGAGACTACTTTGTACCCTTTTACACAAATAAATTTGTAAACATGTATACTTTTCCTGGAATATATAGTGTATCAAAATGGACTCTAGCTGAAATAGAAAGCTTAAAAGATTAGTTTCTGTAGGAGAAATAGAGAATATTATAAAAGAACTTCATCCATAGGAAAGCACCAGTCCCAGATGAGGGGATTTTTTATCAAATTTTCACAAACTAAATAGTCTCAATGGTGTTTAAATTGTCCTGGAGTATAGGAGATGAAAGAATACTTCCACTTTTAAAAAAACAGCAATATATAACAGTGTTCAGTGGACCCAAAAAAGATAGCATGAAACAAAAAATTAAAGATTATCATATTAATATCTGCAAAAAATTATAAATGAAATATTATCAAACAAATCAATTTCACATTAAGAAAATACCCCATGCTGGGTGTAGTGGCTCATGTCTGTAATCCCAACATTTTGGGAGGCCAAGGCACATGGATTGCTTGAGCCCAAGGGTTCGAGACCAGCCTGAGCAATATAGCAAGACCCCATCTCTACAAAAAATACAAAAATTAGCCAGGCGTGGTGGCACATGCCTAACGTCCAAGCTACTTGGAGGTTGAGGTGGGAGGATCACCTTGGCCTGGGGAGTTTGAGGCTGCAGTGAGCCAAGATCATGCCACTACATTCCAGCCAGGGCAACAGAGCGAGACCCTGTCTCAAAAAAACAAAACAAAACAAAAAAACCAAACCCACAGTACCCCATGACCAGTTGCATTTTATTCCAGTATTGCAAAGATAGTTAATACTTAGCAATCCATGAATATAATTCACTTATTAATAGATCTAAAGAGAAAATCATGCTGTTATTTCCATAGATGCTGAATAGACTTTGACATATTTCATCACGTACTTCAAATGAAAACACTAAAGAAAACAGAAACTGATGAATATTATCTTAATTTATAATATATATGTATGTATATGTATGCATGTTTATATATGTACATATGGGTACGTACCCATGCTTACGTACATATGTACACATACTTAATGGGAAACAAGAAACATTCCCACTGAAAGCAAGTTTTCCTATTACCTGCACTATTTAACATTCACTTGGAGGTATTGGCTAAAGAATTTAGGGAAAAAAAGCAGTCAGAGAGATAAGAGTTGGAAAAGATGTAAAATTATCTTTATTTACAGATGATATGCTTATCAGAGACATAAGAATTGGAAAAGGTGTAAAACTGTCTCCATTTCTTATGCTAATATACTTCGGAAATTATAGAGTATTACTGATAAAACTAACTCGACCACAGATGAATTCAGTGAAGTAGGGGATATAAAATTAACATAAAAATTAATAATTTTCATATGACAAGCAGTAACCAGGTAGAAAATTTTCTGGAATACCCCATTTACAATAGCAACAGGAAAACAATATAGTTGAGAATAAACTTAACAAGAAATGCATAAACCAACAAGAGGAAAATTTTTAAATGCTTCTGAAAGACGCAAAAGGGTAAT
The DNA here is from genome assembly GCF_000951035.1 of Colobus angolensis palliatus. Taxonomy (NCBI): domain Eukaryota; kingdom Metazoa; phylum Chordata; class Mammalia; order Primates; family Cercopithecidae; genus Colobus; species Colobus angolensis. The sequence continues at coordinate 4,212,439 of NW_012118043.1, forward strand.
AGATTTGACTAAATGGAAACCATCACTGTTTTAGTCTATTTGCTTTGCTATAAAGGAATTATAGTAAATTACCCTGAGGCTGGGTAATTTATTAAAAAGAAGAGGTTTATTTGGCTTATGGTTCTGCAACCTTTACAGGAAGCATGGTGCCAGCATCTGCTTCTGATGATAGTTTCAGCAAGCCTGAGCCTTTACTCTTAGCAGAAGGGGAAGGGGAGTTGGTATATCACATGGTGAGAGAAGGGAGCAAGAGAGTGATGGGAAGAGTGCCGTGCTCTCAAATAACCAGTTCTCACTTGAACTAATGGAGTCCAGCTCACACCTGAACTAATAGAGAAAGAACTCACTTATTACCACAGGGATGGCACCAAGCCGTTCATGAGGGATCCACCCTTGTGACCCAAACACCTGCCACCAGGTCTCATTTCCAATACTGGGGATCACATTTCAATATGAGATTTGGAGGGGACAGATATCTAAGCTATATCAATCCCTTATTGGATAGGTTGACGTTATAACGATTTCAATTCTCCTTAGGTTAATTAATATAATGCAATCCCAATGAAAATGTTGCCAAAGTTTTTTTTTTTTTAACTGTAGGAGGTTTATAATAATGTTCATATGGAAAAATAAAACATGTAAAAATAGCTAGTAAAATCCCCCTGTAAAAAAAAGGTTATGAGAATATAGTAGCCCAACCAAACATTAATATACTTTGTAGCTACTACAGTTATAACAGAGAGGTAACTAGTATATGAATAACCAGACCAGTGGGAAAGAATAGGAGGTCTAGAAATAGACCCAAGTACATATGGACATTTAGTGTATGATAAAAAGTGACACTTCTTATCTGAGTTTTACTTTTAACTGATTACCAGGGTGTGTGTGTGTGTGGCCGGTGTGGGGGTGGGGTGGGCGGTCTTTACAGCTGAATTAATCTGTAATGTTATTTAAGAAATCATCTATTGAATATTCTGGATAAGATTAAATGTCTTTTTGTTTTTCTTTTGAAATGTATTACTCTAATTTGTATTACTCATTACAGTTCTAACATGGAGTTTGAGATGCTCCTATGCACTTTACTTTTGCTAGAAAGAATATAATATAAATGAAGTAATTTTAAAGTGGTCACACAAGTACAATATCTAAATCTTCACTGTCTTCAGAATAGTTTCTTCTTACTTAACATTTTATTCATTACAGCATCCTGAAGAGATAGCTGAAAAAAGACTATTTGAATTAACATATTTATCATTAGGCTACCTCTTTCTTCCTACCTCTTTTTTTCCATCCTCACAGAACCCTTTTTTTATATCGTTTTTCCTTCTTTACTAGTTTTTATACACTTTTCAAACTTCTTGTTTTAACTAATAGTTGTTCCTCCTTCACTTATCTACTGAAATATCTGTCCACTGCTTTTAAAAGTTACTGTTTTTTTCTTATTCATTGCTTCTTTGCTATATAAATATATTTGTTATTGTACATATCATGATATTTTAGTTATTTGTTTTCCTTTTAGACTGTGAACTTGTTAAGACTTGTTTTACTGATTTTTTTGTATACTGATAGAATGCACAGTAACTGCTTGTTTAATGGATTAATGATTAAAGACTGTCAGACATTTAATGATTCTAATTGTATAGGACATATTGTGAGCTATATTAGATGCGAACTCATCAAAAAGTAGCTGGAAAGATTGCAGATACAGAAATTTAATTTTGTCAATATTTATGTTAGATATTCCTTAATATTTTTAAGCTTCCTAGCTCAGGAAAACATACTAGTTTGTAGAAATTACAAATAAATTTTCTTTCTACTTTTATTTTAGGAAAAACTGATAAAGTATGCAACAGACAGTGAAACAGTAGAACCTATTATCTCACAGTTGGTGACAGTGCTTTTGAAAGGTTGCCAAGATGCAAACTCTCAAGCTCGGTTGCTCTGTGGGGAATGTTTAGGGGAATTGGGGGCGATAGATCCAGGTCGATTAGATTTCTCAACAACTGAAACTCAAGGAAAAGATTTTACGTTTGTGGTAAGTAGTGGAAATTTGGAATGACAAAAGAGTTCTCTGTCCTATTGAGGTTTATATATTCCATTTACAAAGAACTATTCAGGTTATCCTTATCACCTAGAACCAGACAATTAGTTAACCTCTGAGTTTGTTTCTTAATACTGTTGCAGAAACCTTTAGCCAAAAGCATAAAGTTTGAACCCCATCTAGGGTGTTATATTCTTGTAAATAAAGCTTCCAAATATAATAATGACAGTACCTAAAAAGCCTAATCAATTATTTAAATATTACTTTTTAATCATTATTGCTAGTGTTTCCATGGAAAACTAGTTTCCAGGATATTACAATAATAATGTTTTATAGTCATATGAGTTTGGGAAATCCATATAGAACAAAATTAAATGTGACTTTTTTTTTAAGTGACTTTTTATGTATCTGTGTGCATTGTGAATCTCTGAGAATATATCTCCAAGAGTTATAATATATGAGTATATTAAAATTATTTCTTAGAGTTTCTCAAATGACTCTTGGGCTCTACAGAATGCAATGTAGGAGATGCCATGTATACATTTTGCTTTTTTTTTTTTTTTGTGACAGAGTCTTGCTCTGTCAGCCAGGCTGGAGTGCAGTGGCACGATCTCAGCTTATTTCAGACTCCGCCTCCTGGATTCAAGTGATTGTCCTGCCTCAGCCTCCCGAGTAGCTGGGATTATAGGTGCGCACCACCATGCCTGGCTAATTTTTGTATTTTTAGTAGAGATGGGGTTTCACCATATTGGCCAGTCTGATCTTGAACTCCTGACCTCATGATCCGTCCTCCTTGGCCTCCCAAAGTGCTGAGATTACAGGTGTGAGCCACTGTGCCTGGCCTACATTTTGCTTTTTAAGGGTTAAAAAACCAACACTGCAAATTGTCAGAGGTACGCAAAAGTTGAATAATTTTTTGTACACCTTAGAAATAGCCTTAAAAGCTTTACATTTTGGCTTTGTAGCTACAGATTATATTGTAGTCTTAATACCAAACTTAGTTTGAACCTCACTGTCTTTTCCTTTGTCTAAGTTAAATTCACTTAGGCAGTTAAGTTAAATTCACCATGAAAGAAGCAGTACACCTAAGAAAATTTATAGTAGTTATCCTGGAATTTTCTTTTTTTTTTCTAATTGAGACTGGAGTAGAAGATTCAAGCTTTGCCTATGGATTATTGATGGAGCTAACAAGAGCTTACCTTGCATATGCTGATAATAGCCGAGCTCAAGATTCAGCTGCCTATGCCATTCAGGTAAGAGTGGATATAGTCATTACTGGCTTTAAATTGTTTAATTCAAATATGTTGTAAATTCTATACTTGTGAAACTCCTATTTGTTTTAATTCTCACTTTTATCAAAGTTATACAAGTTCATGATAAACATTTTAGAGTACAGAAGCATACCTCTTAAGCAATTATTATAGGTATAGTTACTTTCAAAATGTTTGTATGTATATACAAATATATACTACTGCCTCAGCTTTGTGACCTAAGTGAGTTACTTAAATCATTCTAGGCATTGAAATAAATGTCCTAAGGACGTTCACAGCTCTAAAACTATAAAATTCTGTTTATTTTTCTATGTATAAGCATAACTCAGAGATAGTATGGGTTCAGCTCCAGACCACCACAATAAAGCAAGTATCTCTATAAAGCGAGTTACATGAATTCTTCAGTTTCCCAGTGCATATTAACGTTATGTTTACACTATACTATAGTCTATCAGGTGTGCAATAGCATCATGTCTAAAAACCAGTATACATGCCTTTATTTAAAAAATACTTTGTTGCTTAAAAATGCTAACCATCATCTGAGCCTTCAGCAAGTCATAATGGTTTTGCTGGTGGAAGATTTTGCCTCAATGTTGATGGTGCTGATTAATTACGGTGGTAGTTGCTGAAGGTTGGGATGGCTGTGGCAATTTCTTTTTTTTTTTTTGAGACGAAGTCTCGCTCTGTTGCCCGGGCTGGAGTGCAGTGGCCGGATCTCAGCTCACTGCAAGCTCCACCTCCCGGGTTTACGCCATTCTCCTGCCTCAGCCTCCCGGGTAGCTGGGACTACAGGCGCCCCGCCCGCCACCTCGCCCGGCTAGATTTTTGTATTTTTTAGTAGAGACGGGGTTTCACTGTGTTAGCCAGGATGGTCTCGATCTCCTGACCTCGTGATCCGCCCGTCTCGGCCTCCCAAAGTGCTGGGATTACAGGCTTGAGCCACCGCGCCCAGCGACTGTGGCAATTTCTTAAAAAAATCAGACAACGAAGTTTGCCACATCAATTGCCTTTCATGAAAGGTTTCTCTGTAGCCTGTAATGCTGTTTGATACCATTTTCCCCATAGTAGAACTTCTTTCAAAATTTGAATGAGTCCTCTCAAACCTTGCCACTGCTTAGTCAACTAAGTTTTTGTAATGTTCTAAATCCTTTGTTGTCACTTGAACAGTGTTCACAGCATTTTGAGTGGAACCACAGTAGATTCCCTCTCCAGAAACCACTTTCTTTGCTTATAAAAAGCAACTCCTCATCCAGTCAAATTTTGTCATGAGAAGGCAGTAATTCAGTCCTATCTTCAGGCTCCACTTCTAACTCTAGTTTTCTCGCCGTTTTTATCACCTCTATACTTAGTTCCTCCAGTGAAGTTTTGAGCCTCTCAAAGTTATCCAGGAGGGGTTGGAATCAACTTCTTTCGAACTCCTGTTATTGTTGATAGATATTTTGACTTCTCATGAATCATGAATGTTCTTAATGATATCTAGAATAGTGAATTCTTTCCAGAAGGTTTTCAATTTACTGTGCCCAGATCCATCAGAGGAATTACTGTGTGTGGCCTCTATAACCTTATAAAATATTTTTCTTTAAGTAATAAAACTTGAAAGTCAAAATTACTCCTTGATCTGCGGGCTGCAAAATGGATGTTGTGTTAGCAGGCACGAAAACAACATTAATATCCTTGCACAGCTCCATCAGAGCTCCCAGGTGACAAGTACATTGTCAGTGAGCAGTAATATTTGGAAAGGAATCTTTTATTATGACCAGTAGGTCTCAACAGTGAACTTAAAATATTCAGTAAACCATGCTGTAAACAGATGTGTTGTCATTCAGGCTTTGTCACTGCATTTATAAGTAGATTTCACATAGTTTTTAATTTTTTAATTTTTTTTACTTTTATTGTTCTAATTTTCAATTTTTGGGTATATAGTAGATGCATATATTTAGATTTAGGCTAATTCCTAACAGCCCTAGGATGTATGGAATCGTCAATGAGCACTGACTTCAATCTAAAGTCACCAGTGGCATTAGCCCCTAACCAGAGAGTTATTAACCTATCCTTTGAAGCTTTGAAGCCAGGCATTGACTTCTCCTCTCTAGCTGTGAAAGTCCTGGATAGCATCTTCTTCCAACAGAATAGAATGATTTTAGCTAGATCTTCTGATAACTTGCTGCAGCTTCTCTATCAATAGTTGCTTCTTCATCTTGCGCTTTTATGTTATAGAGACAGCTTCTTTTCCTTAAATCTCATGAACCAACCTCTGTTTGCCTCAAACTTTTTGTTTTTTAAGAAGTGCCCCTTGAATCGTATCACTTCAAACTTTTTTTCTGTAGCTTATTCTCCTCTCTCAGATTTCATAGAATTGTAGAGAACTAGGGTTTTTCTTTGGATTAGACTTTGGCTTAAGGGAATGTTGTGATAGTTTCATCTTTTATCCAGACCACTAAAACTTTATGTCAGCAGTAAGACTGTTTCTCTTTCTTATATTTGATGTATTCATTGGAGTAACACTTTTAATTTCCTTCAAGAACTTTTTCTTTGCATTTATACTTGGCTGTTTGGTGCGAGACACCTAGCTTTTGGCTTGTCTAGGTTTTTGACATGCCTCCTTTAGTAAGCTTAGTCGTTTCTAGCTTTTGATTTAAAGAGAGAGGTGTGTGATTCCTCCTTTCATATGAATACTTAGAGGCCACTGTAAGGTTATTAATTGGCCTAATTTCAGTATTGTTATGTCTTTGGGAGTATGAAGTCCCAGGGAGAGGGAGAGGGACAGAACGGCTGGTCAGTGGACTGGTCAGAACACACAAGACATTTATCGATTAGGATCACTGTCTTATATGGGCACAGTTTGTGGAGCCCCAAAGCAATTACAACAGTAACATCAAAGATCACTGATCACATATCACTATAACAGATACAGTAATAATGAAAAAGTTTGAAATATTTTGAGAATTACCAACATGTGCCACAGAGACATGAAGTGAGCATATGTTGTTAGAAAATTGGTATTGATAGATTTACTCCATGCATAGTGGCCACAAACCTTCTATTTCTAAAAAAAAAAAAAAAAAAAAACTCAGACCAAAAAAAAACACAGCATCTGTGAAGCACAAATCAAGCAAAGTGCAATAAAATGAGTTATGGCTGTATTTTAATAACTAAAACATGTAGAACATTGATGAAGATAAAGCATTATCTGCTTCACTGTGGACTGACAAATGTAAAATATGTATTTGTAGGAGTTGCTTTCTATTTATGACTGTAGAGAGATGGAGACCAATGGCCCAGGTCACCAATTGTGGAGGAGATTTCCTGAGCATGTTCGGGAAATACTAGAACCTCATCTAAATACCAGGTATGCAGGCTTATTTAATGTATTTTCATAAAATTGTTTTTATATAAAAATTAATGTATGATTTTTTGGCCAGGCGCAGTGGCTCACGCCTGTAATCCCAGCACTTTGGGAGGCAGAGGCGGGCAGATCACAAGGTCAGGAGTTCAAGATCAGCCTGACCAACACGGTGAAACCCCATCTCTACCAAAAATACAAAAATTAGCTGGGTGTAGTGGCACACACCTGTAATCCCAGCTACTTGGGAGGCTGGGGCAGGAGACTCACTTGAACCCAGGAGGCAGAGGTTGCAGTGAGCCGAGATCGTGCCATTGCATTCCAGCCTGGGTGACAGAGTGAGACTTTGTCTCGGAAAAAAAAAAAAAAATCGATTTTTGATACAGTTTTTTAACATTAAAAGTGTTTTAATATCTCCTTATATATATTTTTCACTATGATTTATGCTTATAATTTGTCTAGATGAGAAGTGCAGTCTGCTCATTGGGTTAAATTCTACAACTTTAAATATTCAGATAAATGTATTAAAGTTAAAAGGATTGATTTTTAAAAATTCAACGGTCGGTAGTAAATTGAAAGAATGTACTTTAAGCTGAATGTGAGTTGAATTCTTTGATAGGTATAATTAATACAGAAATTTAAAGTTTAAAGCTAGTCAGAAAGCCTTTAATAAGCCCAATTAAAGATTTTCATTACTCCCAGTTTCTCCTCATGAATATATTTTCACCCTCTACTTTTAAAAAAGTGTATTTAATCTCTTAAAAAATTTAAATGACTTTGTTAGGACTGATGAAATATGCAAGATGACATGCAAACTCATGAAGCATTTTATATTTTTTAAAAATCCATACAATTATAAATTATTTCTATTTAGAAACTGTACTTTTTGGTACCCTAGGTACCCATGCATATTAGATACTTGACTTTGGACAAATAACTTCTTTGAACCTTAGACAGTGCCTAGACTTATCCTAAAATTCTTTATAAAAGCCCCGAGGTATGCATATTTATTTCCTAGATAATTTTTTATACTTAGAAATCTTTTAAGCATCATTTTATGTTGTATGACTAGCATTATTAAAGAAGTGACTATTTAGCATTATTATTATTAGCCTTATTAAAGAAGAATTATCACTGTTATTATTATTTTTGAGACATAGTCTCACTCTGTTGCCCAGGCTGGAGTGCAGTGATGCGGTATCAGCTCACTGCAGCCTCTGCCTCCTGGGTTCAAGCGATTCTCCTGCCTCAGCCTCCCAAGTAGCTGGGATTACAGGCATGCGCCACCATGCCTGGCTACTTTTTGTATTTTTAGTAGAGATGGAGTTTCATCATGTTGGCCAGGCTGGTCTCTTGGCCTCAAGTGATCTGCCTACCTGGACTTCCCAAAGTGCTGGGATTACAGGCATGAGCCACTGCACCTGGCCACTATTAGCATTATTTAAAAAGTCAAGTAAAAGACTAAAGTTAAAATTTGGATTTTCGTTCTTGAGGACTCCATACTTCCCCCATTTTCTTAGTCTGTATTTTGTATAGCACCTGTAGAGGTCAAAACATTTCTGTAATCTACTGGAAGGTTTATGGCCTTTAGAGTCATAGGTCTGAATAAGTTACAAGCTTAGGTTTGAATAAGTTATAGGCTTAGGTTTGAATGTTGGCTTTGCATTTGCTAGCTCTGAAGTCTTGGGCAAGTTATTTAACATTTCCGGGTTTAAATTTTTTAATTTTGAAAACATGGATAATTTTACCCACTTTGTATGGTTATTGTTAGGAATAAAGGAGATAATATTGAAAAGTACTTAGCAAGTTTTTGGGGGCAGAATTTGTGAGGTTGGCTATCATCTACTTCATAAGAAGTAGAAGCCAACGTTTCTGCCTACTTGTTTTCTTTTTTTCATAGGAAGTAACTTTTAAGTGGTTGCTTAAAAGTGTGATCTTAATAAAGCAATGACAATTCTTTTGGTCTTTAGCTTTTATACCTGAGCAGTTAGAATAACCTCTTGAATGGTTCCTCAATGATGGAAGTTAGGAGATTCACCTAGTTGGGATCTGCTTGTTGAAACTGGAGCCACATAAAATTAAGAGGTTGATAGAGTGCATTTTCAATAGCGTTGATTCCCTTTTGTATGAAACACTGAAATACCAGGTTAGCCTGTAGCTCAATTTTATAGCTTGGACTGCTTGATATTTACTCCAGAGGACCTAGGGAAATACAGAATTTCTTAAAAGCATATTCATATTTTTGCTACCTTTATACTCCCTACTTTATGTTTTTTTTTTCCCTTTAATTCAGGCTCTTTATATGTAATCACTAAATCTGGATTAAAGGATGACTGTATTTGGGAGATTGAAATTTAGAACCAGACAGAACAACTGCAGTTCAAAATTGCCATAGAAATAACTTTAGGAGAAAACATCAGGATGTGACTAGGTAGAACCTGGCTTGTATCCCAGTATCAGTAGTTTTCTAGCTAAGTTTACTATAATTTTGTTAAAAATCATCTAGAGAACTATACTTGTGATAATTCAAAATAGGGATTTGAATTTTTTTTTCCTGGTTTAGTGTGATGGTTAACTGAGAGATTATTGGATTTTTCAACTGTTAGAAACTTGGAATACAGTGAAATTTTATATACATATAAAATTTGGGTATAAAACTTTGGGTGTAGGCATTTATTTGTTATTTCCGAAGCTTTTATTGGTGAGTTGAGAGAAACCCATGCCACTCAAAAAATCCTACACACAGGTAGCTGTAAGATGAGAGCTCTGTGAACGTGTTTAAATGTTAATGCTGAGGAGCAAATAGAAAGGGCCATGTTGAAGTAATGTGAGAGAGAAGTGATAGTTGGTATAGTAAGGACTCCAAGGAGCATCTAGAATGGGAGAGCCATGGCCCTTACAGGGAATTAGAAGGAATAAAATCTCTCTCTCTTTTTTTTTTTTTTTGCAATAGGGAAAGATAAAATAATGGATGGAACACAGCTAAGTTTACAGATTTCCTTGCGGGAAGCAATGATTTTGTTTTTACTCTGAAGTAGGAGGTATAGGAGATGACCTCATTGGCTGAAAGTGGCAATGGATTTGGTGTAGGTAACTTTAGGAGGGTGGTGATGGTTTGAAATAATCACTGGAAAACAGAAGAGAGCCATAATGAAAACTTAGAAGGAATTCTGTAACTTTAGCGGCCCACTAACATTGAAGACTAAGAATACATAGTAGTACTAATCTTATAAGTGGGTTAGTGATTTTCCTGTATCGGTGCAGTGGCCTGAGTATCATTTCAGTAAAGGCAAATATTTAGACTGATTCAAGGTTGGGAGGTTAGCAGATGAATACTGCTGGAAAAGACAGTGTGGCGATGGAGTGGGTAGATGATATTACCAAGAGGATGCTAGAAGTGAAGGACCATACAGACTAAGATGGTTGTGGAAAGAGGCAAAGAGACGGGGGTGTCATAGATCAGGAGATCTTAGCAGGGTCACGGAACAGAAGATCTCAACAAGAGAGAATGGATGTGCTGGAATAACTGGGTGAAAAAACTGGAAATTTAGGAAACTATGACCATACAGTGAGGTGTCTAAATAATTGATTTTGAAGTGAAGAAATTCTTTGAATTAGCATGGGAGCCCTGATAATTCCTGAGCCTGATGAGTAGAGGAGAAAGTCATTGGAAAGTTCTGAGCTTAATTAAGTGTTCCAGCTAGACACTGAAGTCACCCAGGATGATAATAACACTGGGGAGGAAAGAAAACCCTGAGCAATGTTCTAAAGTTATCAGTGAGTTTGGTAATCAGTGACTTGAGTAGTTGCCCATAATGAGGATTAGAAAATAGTAGTATACCTGAGTGGCTTGAACTTCAAAGGAACAGGTTTTTCTTATATAAGAATAAAGTTGGAAGGATCTGAGGAAAACGAGGGGGCAGACTCGAATCCTTAAAAATACTTTAGATGTGCAAGAATGATCTACCTCACCCCTAAGAAGGATGCTGGAAAAAGGTAAGCAGATTGCGGTAAAGGCAAGGCAGTACTACAGTAGTCACTGAAGAAGTTGCTGTAATTTACTAAAATTCTAAACAGGTGGATTTATCTTTTTAATAAACAAATCTTCAAAATTACAGATATAAGAGTTCTCAGAAGTCAACCGATTGGTCTGGAGTAAAGAAGCCAATTTACTTAAGTAAATTGGGTAGTAACTTTGCAGAATGGTCAGCATCTTGGGCAGGTTATCTTATAACAAAGGTAAGAAACCCTGTTCAGTTTGTTCACTGAACAGAAATTTTAAAGGAAACCAGAACATCTATCTGAATGCATAGTACACACGCAATAGTCATTGAAGTATTTGTGCTGATAATCATAGAAATTTTTGAAGAAAATGTTTACTAATGAGAATAATTTCTCTGTAGTTATTAATAATAGTTTCTGAGTGAAAAGTAATTGTTTCACCAAGAAAATTACTATGGTCTTAATGTGTGTGCAAAATTGCATTATGTTTGTTCCTTTTATATTGTAAAATAATACTGTGTAAAAGGATGTAAATGCTATGTCAGAGTTTTGTACATAATAAAAAGACATTCAATAAAGAGATATATTATACTCTAATGGCATTTCTAAAAGAAGTTATGTTATCTGAATTTCCTCTAAAATAAAAATAAAGATTTTTAAAATGAATTTTCATGGAAAAACAGGTATATTTCTATTTCCTTAATGAGAAATTTTTACATGCTGGATAGACAAAAGGTACTCTGTGTTCCGAGAAAATGTTTACAGTATATTTAAAATTTATAATTTTTGTTTTTAATTCACATTTCTTTTTTTTTGAGACTTAGTTTTGCTCTTGCCCCCAGACTGGAGTGCAGTGGTACGATCTCGGCTCACTGCAGTCTCGGTCTCCCGGGTTCAAATGATTGTCCCGCCTCAGCCTCCTGAGTAGCTGGAATTACAGGCATGAGCCGCCACGCCCAGCTAATCTTTGTGTTTTTTGTTGTTGTTGAGAGAGAGTCTCACTCTGTAGCCTAGGCTGGAGTGCAGTGGAGTGATCTCCACACACTGCGATCTCCGCACACTGCAAGCTCCACCTCCCGGGTTCATGCCATTCTCCTGCCTCAGCCTCCCAAGTGGCTGGGATTACAGGCGCCCGCCACCATGCCTGGCTGATTTTTTGTGTTTTTTTTAGTAGAGACGGGGTTTCACCCTGTTAGCCAGGATGGTCTCAATATTCTAATATCAGGTGATCTACCCGCCTCTGCCTCACAAAGTACTGGGATTACAGGCGTAAGCCACTGTGCCCCGCCTTTAATTAACATTTCTGTTAGTGTTTTAAAATATCATTATACTAATTTGTAGTTGGTAACTTCAAGACATTTTCTTTTTTTTTTTGGTGAGCGGGGGACGGAATTTCGCTGTGTCACCAGACTCGAGTGCAGTGGCGCAATCTCGGCTCACTGCAACCTCTGCCTCCCTGGTTTAAGTGATTATCCTGCCTCAGCCTCCCGAGTAGCTGGAACTACAGGCAACTGCCACCACACCAGCTAATTTTTTTGTTTTTGGTTTTTGTATTTTTAGTAGAGACGGGGTTTCACCGTGTTGGCCAGGATGGTCTGGATTTCTTGACCTCGTGGTCCACCCGCCTTGGCCTCCCAAATTGTTGGGATTACAGACATGAGCCACCGTGCCCGGCTGACATTTCTTTTTTTTAATGAATATACTGAAAATATAATGTGTGAAATGTGGAATACTGTTAACTATTTTCAGCTGTGGAATATTGTGAGTTTTTTTGTTTTTTGGCTTTGTATTTGAAGAAAAAATCTCTTTAAAATTTTATGAGTTCCACAGTGTTAGCAAATCAAAAGTTAAGTCATAACAAAATTTGACTTCAACCCCAAATAATTTAATTAAAAAATTAATTAAATTTTTTTAAAATTTGGAAATGAATACTTGCCCTTGATAAATTATCTCACATGCTAGTTTTTGACATTTAATCAATAGATTAAAGTGTGTTACTGTCTCTACACATTTTGAGTTTACAGGTTCGGCATGATCTTGCCAGTAAAATTTTCACCTGCTGTAGTATTATGATGAAGCATGATTTCAAAGTGACCATCTATCTTCTTCCACATATTCTGGTGTATGTCTTACTGGGTTGTAATCAAGAAGATCAGCAGGAGGTAAGATAAATCATCTTACTTGGTTTTTGAACATGTGAAACTTATTTTCTCCAATGTAATTCATATTAGAAAGACTACCTATTAGTAGGAAATGTAGATCTATGTATGGCTATGTATGTTCATTTACATATCTTTGCCTATTTGATGTGTGTATCCTTTTAATTGATAGACGTTCTATGTATATTCTAGCTACCAATTTGTTGCCAGTTGTGTTTTCAAAAATTATCCCAACTTAGTCATTTTCTTTTTAACCTTTTCACCTTTTGCCATGCAGAAATTTTAAATGTAAATACAAAATTTATACATCTTTTATAGATTATTAATTTTAAGCCTTTTATGTGATGCCTTTTCTTATGTCATGAACTTATTTGCTATATTTTCTTTTAATTCTTCTGTTTTTATATTGTCTTCAATTACTCTGAAATTAATTTTGCATATAGTGTGAGATATTACTGAAAGATTTTTTCACTATTAACAAAGTTTCATTATCATTTACTGAATAATCTAGAATATTTTCAATTTTTAAAAATTCTCTTTAGTCTTTAGCATATTTTCTTTTTAGACTAATATTTGCATTGATTTAATTATAGATAAGAACAATAATGTATTATTGATCAATTGTGCTTTCTTTTTCTTTTTTTGAGACAGAGTCTCCCTGTATTGCCCAAGTTGGGGTGCAGTGGTGCTCTCGGCTCTCTGCAACCTCCACCTCCCAGGTTCAAGTGATTCTCCTGCCTCAGACTTCTGAGTAGCTGTGATTACACACATGTGCCACCATGCCTGGCTAATTTTTTTGTATTTTTAGTATAGACAGGGTTTCACCATGTTGACCAGGCTGGTCTTGACCTCAGGCGATTGGTCTGTCTCAGCCTCCCAAAGTGCTGGGATTACAGGTGTGAGCCAACATGCCTGGCCAATTGTGTTTTTTCTTTTGAAAATTTTTGCCTTAGAATGGTTAGCTTTATATGTCATATAATCATTAAATGGTATTATATAGATATTATTATTAACTATAAAATGGTTCTCATAGGTTTATGCAGAAATTATGGCAGTTCTAAAGCATGACGATCAGCATACCATAAATACCCAAGACATTGCATCTGATCTGTGTCAACTCAGTACACAGACTGTGTTCTCCATGCTTGACCATCTCACCCAGTGGGCAAGGCACAAATTTCAGGCACTGAAAGCTGAGAAATGTCCACACAGTAAATCAAACAGAAATAAGGTAGACTCATTGGGTGAGTTATCACTTCTGTTTATTTTCTTTTTTTTTTTTTTAAACTATTCACCAATTAGCTCCTCCCTTTATCAGTTCTGTAATGTAAGTGCTAGCTTAAAATATACCTTGTTTTGTCTTTGTTGTTGTTGTTACTGTTGTTGTTGTTTTGGAGACGGAGTTTCCCTCTTGTTGCCCAGGCTGGAGTGCAGTGGTGTATGACCTTGGCTCACTGCAATCTCTGCCTCCTGGGTTTGAGCAATTCTGCTGCCTCAGCCTCCCAAGTAGCTGGGATTACAGGCGCCCACCACCATGCCCAGCTAATTTTTTTGTGTATTTTTAGTAGAGACAGGGTTTGGCCATATTGGCCAGACTGGTGTCAAACTCCTGACCTCGGATGATCCATCTGCCTTGGCCTCCCAAAGTGCTGGGATTATACAGGCGTGAGCCACTGCACCCAGCCATTTTGTGTATTTTTAAAATGGGTAATAGTGTGGCCTTTTCACTGAGAAGAAACAGTGAATTTATAGTCATAAGACCTTTCTCTCTTCTTACTCTCAGTTGGACAAGACACATATTTATTTTTTCTTTGTATAAAATGGGGTTAATATTTTTATTTTTATTTATTAATTTTTTTTGAGATGGAGGTTTGCTCTGTTACCCAGGCAGGAGTGCAGTGGCAGGATCTTGGCTCACTGCAACCTCCACCTCCTGGGTTCAAGCAATTCTCCTGTCTCAGCTTTGTGAGTAGCTGGGATTACAGGTGTGTGCCACCATGCCCGGCTAATTTTTGTATTTTTAGTAGAGACAGTGTTTCACCATATTGGCCAGGCTGGTCTCCAACTCCTGGCCTCAAGTGATCCACCCACCTCAGCCTCCCAAAGTGCTGAGATTACAGGCGTGAACCACCACACCTGGCCAAAATGGGGTTAATATTATCTCCCTTAGGAGATTGTTTTGAGGAATAAATGAGATGATGAAATTATAAAGTGTGAGATAAATGAGACGATAATATTGTTATTAACCTAATCCTCCATGTTAACATATTACATGTTCCCTCAGTTTGTGTGTGTGTGTGTTTGTGTGTGTGTGCGTGTGTTTGTGTGTGTCTGTGTACTCTGGTCTTTGTCATTCTTCACTTGGAAAATATTCTTTGTAATCTTTTTCACATTTAAGTTTTACATTTCAAGGGAGATTTTAATTTTATTTATTTCCTGGCCTAAAGAGAAGCTA
>NW_012118043.1:4227759-4228790 GCF_000951035.1 Colobus angolensis palliatus
TTTTTCACATTTAAGTTTTACATTTCAAGGGAGATTTTAATTTTATTTATTTCCTGGCCTAAAGAGAAGCTACTTCTCTTTATTTATTTTTCTTGTCTGTAGTAGTGTTTGGTATCTAGCCAGCTGTCCAGATATGCTTATATGCATTACTACACTACACCCTGCTATATCTTACCTTGCACTACTTTTTTTTCCTGTGATATTACAACTTTCACTAAGAAGAATCTTGATTTAAAAATGACACCTGCTAATTTGTTCCTATGGTATGAGCATTGATAAGAATTATATTCATCATACACTAATAGATATTCTTACTTTCTTTGAACCTTTTTTTTTTTCATTCTTGCAATAAGTGGATGGTTATAATCTGGCTTTATACCTCAGCTGTTCTCACGGACATCAGGTGTTTTTCCTGCAGGCTTTCAGGCTAATTGAAAAACTAACTATCTAACAATCCTTAAAGAGACCTTCCCCTTCCGTAATTCTCAGTTTGTGAGCATCTCCCTCTTGTTGTTCTGTTGAAGCAGATACATTCCTGTTGTTAAGCAAAATAGTTTATCATTTTTCTAAAATTTTCTGGACTTGCCAATAATTACCTGCTTTGGGGAATGTTTTCATCTGGAATCTGGCTATTAATATATTTTTATATTTAACAATTAAATGTTTATTTTTAATGTTTTTTTTTTTTTGAGACCAAGCCTCTCTCTGTTGCCCACACTGGAGTGCAGTGGCGTGATCTTGGCTCACTGCAGCTTCCACCTTCTGGATTCAAGTGATTCTTATGCCTCATGCCCAGCTAATTTTTTGTACTTTTAGTGGAGACAGGATTTCACCATGTTGGCCAGGCTGGTCTCTTAACTCCTGGGCTCAAGCAGTCCATCTGCCTTGATCTCCCAAAGTGTTGGAATTACCGGCGTGAGCCAGCACAACCGGCCTGTTTGGTTTTATTTCTGCATGTCAAAATGGTACTGTAAAACCAAACACTCTATTATCACCATTTTCAGTGATAGTAGCTTTTTTTTTTTTTTTTT
>NW_012118043.1:4229671-4261804 GCF_000951035.1 Colobus angolensis palliatus
TACATCTAGTTCTAGATCCTTGAGGAATCGCCATACTGTTTTCCATAATGGTTGAACTAGTTTACAATCCCACCAACAGTGTAAAAGTGTTCCATTTCTTTAACATTTTTGTAGAGACCCTCATCTCTACAAAAAATACAAAAATTAGTGGGTGTGGTTGGTATGTGCCTGTAGTCCCAGGTTACTCGCAAGGCTGAAGTGTGGGGATCGCTTGAGCCTGTGAGGTTGAGGCTACGGTGAGACAAGATCACACCACTGCACTCCAGCCTGGGCAGCAGAGCAAGACCCTGTCTCCAGAAGAAAAAAAAAAAATGATAATTTGAAATCATCTGCAAATTTTGATGGAAATAAGGTTTAAAATAAGATTATTTTAAATATCATCTGTTTAGAATATACTACCTTAGGCCAGGCACGGTAGCTCACATCTGTAATCCTAGCACTTTGGGAGGCCGTGGCGGGAGGATCACTTGAGCTCAGGAGTTTAGGATCAACCTGTGCAACATAATGAGACCTCATCTTTGCAAAAAATACAAAACTTAGCCAGGCGTGGTGGCACATGCCTGTGGTCCCAGGTACTCTGGAGGCTGAGGCAGGATCACTTAAGCCCAGGAGGTGAAGGCAGCAGTGAACTATGATCGTGCCACTGCACTGCAGCCTACGTGACAGAGTGAGATCAAAATAAATTTTTTAAAGTGAATAAATAAAAAATAAAATATACTACCTTAATTATTTAAATTTTGAAGAAATTTGTTTCCTGTTTTCTACATGCTGTTATGAATCATTAAAATTTAGAAGTTTTAAATAACAATTTATAAACTAGACTGTCCTCATTTAGAAGTTTTTAATTTTTGTCTTTTTGTACACTCTTGAAAAATTATCCTAAAGTACTTGTGGTTTTACTTTGAAGGCACTTTTACTTTCAATTTCTATTTTAATTGGTGATACTGTACATTTGGCAACCAAGAAAAAATAGGTGAGAAAAAAAGAATTCTAAACTTTAAAAAAGGTTATTTCCATAGTTCTGTACTTTCCCTACAAAATAGCTACATTTAATCATTTTTTATAGTCATCAAAAAATAACTAATCTTGTATCTTTTGTATCATTATATCTTTTCAAAATGTAATAATAGATTGATATTTAATCCTCACCAACAACATTGTAAGGAAGGCAAGACAGATACTAACGTTTTCCTTTTGTAGGTAAAGAAATAGAGGCTCAGTAAATTAAATGATTATCCAAAGAAAGGTAAGTTACAATGGCAGAGTTGGAGCAAGACTCTCTGAATAATTGTTCTGTTGTTAGTTACATTCTAAATATATCCTAATACATTCAGATTAATTTGTTTAGTGAAATAAATTGAACTTACTTAAACTGACACTTTTAAAGTTTTATCTTGAAAGTCTTTAATTACTCAACTTCTTTTTTTATGATCTAGTATCTACTGTGGATTATGAAGACTATCAGAGTGTAACCCGTTTTCTAGACCTCATACCCCAGGATACTCTGGCAGTAGCTTCCTTTCGCTCCAAAGCATACACACGAGCTGTAATGCACTTTGAATCATTTATTACAGAAAAGAAGCAAAATATTCAGGAACATCTTGGATTTTTACAGGTCTGAAGTTAATGTAGTGAATTTAATAATGAAAATTAACGTAGCCAGTCTTTTATGTTTGTGTTGTTCATTTTATTGAATGTTTTAGATGCTATGCTTCGAAGCTTATAGATTAATGGGGAGAGATAAACATCGATTTGGTATAATATTTTAAGTATAGTAACACACATGTACCCTGAGGAAGGACACATAACTCATCCATGTGGAATAGGGTGGCAGATGGAAGCGGATGAGCCAAGAGGTCAGGAATGGCTTCTTGGAGATGGTGTCTTAAAAAATGAGCAGTATAGGGAGGTAAGACATTATAAGCAGAGGCATCTCTGTGGAGTGTTTGAAAAGAGCATGGTATATGCCAAAGAGTAAAGTGTCAGTTTGGAATGGCAGAGGAAAGATCACAAATAATAGAGGACTTTTTAAGTTGCACAGACTTCTTGGAGGGTGTGAACTAGGGAAGTGTTATGGTCACAATGGGATTTTAGCTAAATGCCTGTGGCAGTTCTGGAGGAGGAGTTTGGAAGGGCCACGATTCAAGGAATTACTCTTCTCTTTGTGAGAATTGTGGTCCTGAATTTGGGAGTGAGTGATGGGGGGAAGTGTTGGTTATGTCAGGTATCAGGCATGAAAATGCTGGTGAAATAATGATTTAGGCAGTGTTATGATTGTGTAGGGAAGAAAAGAAAGTAAGAGCAAGCAGGTGAGGCGAATACAGTGGAATTAAATAAGAGCTTAAGATTGGTGGGCTTTTCAAATAAAAAAGCAAAGTGTGATAAGAGAACTAGAAAATTAGTAACTTGCAGTCTTAAGATGAATATTAGCCCCATCCTGTCTTTGTGTTCCTCCTTGTCCAGCTTTAAGTCTATGGTTCATGGTTAAAATCGTTCCCTTAGAGTGATGCTCAACTTCTTGTCTTTTTCCCACTGCGTTGTACTCCCTTTGTAAAACTCCAACCATGTAAGCAGCTGGAGAAAAATTACACAGTGGGTGTTATAACTGGTTTCAGTTTAAGTTCATGATCTCAAACATCTTTAAAACTGCAGTACTCTAACATTACCTTCCGGCCTGCTGTGTTTCTCTAGTAAGGCTACTTTCCCACTTGTCGAGATGACTATCTCTTATCTTCACTTTGTTTCCCTGCTTCCAGCTGACGATCTTGCTTCATCATTCATTCAGAAAAATCTGCAAATGCACAGCATCTGCACCATATTCTTTTTCTTCCCTTCTGTTATTTTGTTTATTTGTTTATTTTGAGATGGGGTCTTGCTCTGTCACCTAGGCTGGAGTACAGTGGCATGATCTCGGCTCACTGCAACCTCCACCTCCCAAGCTCAAAGGATCCTCCCACCTCAGCCTCCCGAGCAGCTGGGACCACAGGCCTGCCACCACACCTGGCTAATTTTTTGTATTTTTAGTAGAGGTGGGTTTTTCCATGTTGCCTGGGCTGACCTCCTGACCTCAAATGATCTGCCTGCCTTGGCCTCTCAAAGTGCTGGGATTACAGGCTTGAGCCACTGTGCCTGGCTTCTTCTGTTATTTTTAAGGAAGGATTTCTTCCTCTCAAAATTCAGTCTTTCTACTTGTGTTCTCAATTTCAAGATATAACTTCTTCATATATTCCTTCTTTCTCTAGTGTAATTAATTTCTCTTTGGGAACCAGAGTATATAGAGCATATAGACATGTTCTGGTAAAGTCGTAACTTTTTATAATTCCCTTGATCTTACCTTCTCCTTTAGATACATCCCATCTCTCTGTTTCCAGAACTTCATAACCAGTTTTTGAAATAATTGTCTAGTTTCCTTATACTGCAATCACTTCTTTGTTTCTTATTCACTCTTCCCATTTTGACAAGACTTCTCTTTTTCTTTTCTCTTGACACTATTATTGCTAAGAAAATTGGTGCCCACATGTTACTAAATCCAGTAGATTTTTCCCAGACCTCATTTTCTTAACCTCAGTATCATTGACCATGCCGTTCTCATTAAGACATTTGCTTTTCTCCCATGGCTTCTGGGATATTTTATTCTCCAGTTTTCTTCCAAGTTTTCTTGCTTCTCCTGTTTCATTTGCCCAGCTCTTCCTTGTTGATAAATGTAGAAACTCTAGTCTCTGTCCTCAGCCTTCTTTTCTTCTTTATCCATTTCCTAGATCATCCCATTCTTTCTCATGTTGCGAGAGAATGCCTTTGTGCTAATTGATTCCTAAATTTTTATCTTTAGCTTGAATATCTCCTTTGAGCCCAGATTGCTGCCTTGGTTTTCTTAAAGGCATCTCAATAACAATATATTAAAATGGTTATTTAAATTTTTAAAAATTTAAAAATTCAATAAAACTCTTATAAACTGTACTCAATAGAATGTGTTATCATTTGGATCTAGACAGTTTTAGGATCCTGAGATTCTTTATAACCCTTATGATCAATAACAGCTATTGATAGATTTGTATTTAAGAGGAATAAGAATGTTGAGGGATAGAATGTCTGGAAATAAGTTTATAATTTTACTGTGACTCTGCCATGAAACAAGTGCTTACTATTACTTTGAGGAAAAATTTCTCAAAAAATTGCTCTTTCAATATAAATAGGTGGTTTTATAGTTTTATTTCCAGTTGTATTTTTTTCTTGTTTTTGATTGTTTTTTAATCATTGAACAAAGAAATTGTATGCTGCTATGCATGAACCTGATGGAGTGGCCGGAGTCAGCGCAATTAGAAAGGCAGAACCATCTCTAAAAGAACAGATCCTTGAACATGAAAGCCTTGGTTTGCTGAGGGATGCCACTGCTTGTTATGATAGGGCTATTCAACTAGAACCAGACCAGGTAAGATAATAATTAAAAGGCAGCTGTAATGAAAATAGCCCTGAATAGGAACTCTGGAAACCTTAGTTTTTGTGTTTTTTTTTTTTTTTTTTTTGAGACAGAGTCTCACTGTGTCGGCCAGGCTGGAGTGCAGTGGCACGATCTTGGCTCACTGCAACCTCTGCCTCCTGGGCTCAAGCAATTCTGTCTCAGCCTCCCGAGTAGCTGGAATTACAGGCGTGTGCCACCATACCACGTCCAGCCGAAACCTTAGTTTTAATACTGTTTCTATCAGTGTCACAGAGTGTCTGGAAAACTCTCTAAGCTTGAGTTTCCTAACAGATAAAATTAGAGACTTTACTAGATGATTTTAAAAATCCCTTCCAGGCTGGGTGTGGTGGCTCACGCCTGTAATCCCAGCACTTTGGGAGACCAAGATGGGTGGATTGCCTGAGATCAGGAGTTCGAGACTAGCCTGGCCAACATAGTGAAACTCCATCTCTACTAAAAATACAAAAAATTACCTGGGCGTGGGGGCAGGCACCTGTAATCCCAGCCACTTGGGAGGCTGAGGCAGGAGAAATGCTTGACCCCAGGAGTTGGAGGTTGCAGTGAGCCGAGATCGTGCCATTGCACTCCAGCCTGGGCAACAAGAGTGAAACTCCATCTCAAAACAAAAAAAAATATATCCCTTCCAATACTATATTTGTATGACTTTAGAAATTCCCTAAATGAATGAGATTTATTATGGAGTATATCTGTATTAAAATGTTCATTTAATAACTCTAAAATGTATATATTTTTAGTTTGCTATTAAAAGTGTAAGCCATGGATCAATTTGTAGAAGGAGGGATTCTCCATACCCTGAGAAAGATTTTCATATTTTATACATCTACCCCCATCCTACTCACCCACCTGCACGTCTCTAAAATGGTCCTGTAGAATCACTGAGTTACAGTTAGTAATGGGAATAAGTTGTGTGTCTATTAGGATGGGAAAGGGGTTTAGAATCATTAATTTATAATCTTGCCTTAGATTCTTTCTAATTTTGGGATGATGCCTTCTGTCATATTTGACATGTTTCTCAGAAGCACAATATATAAGTTCTTTATTTTTCACAATCTTATTTTCGTTTTAAAGGATAGTACCTAATCCTCTTTAACTTTTTAGTTGCTAAAGCCTGAAATCCATATTGAAAACATCAGGACCTTTGAGCTTGAATGTTAATGTGAGAAATATGACAATCTCTAAACAGAATATCAAAGATATTAGATATTTTTAATATTTGATCTGAACCAAAAAGTAGTCCAAATCTGGAAAAATATAGTAACTTCAATCTGAGATTTTCTAGGTTGTCTACATTTATTTATGTTACTTTAAATGTGTTAGGACTGTGATGGGGGTCCTGCATGTAAGTAAGAAAGTCAATTGTTAAATTAAGAAAGGTGTAGCTGGGCATGGTGGTTCATGCCTATAATCCTAGCACTTTGGGAGGCTGAGGCAGGAGGATCTCTTGAGCCCAGGAGTTTGAGACCAGCCTGGACAACATGGCGAGACCCTGTCTCTACAAAAAATTTAAATAATAATAATAATTTTAAAAAAGGGCAATAAAGTAAATAGTAATTTTTAAAGAATATCAGTTAAGCTGTTTTTGGTCCCCAAACTATTATTGAAGTGATAATTGCTATTTTAAATATTTTTAAATTTCTAGATCATTCATTATCATGGTGTAGTAAAGTCCATGTTAGGTCTTGGTCAGCTGTCTACTGTTATCACTCAGGTGAATGGAGTACATGCTAACAGGTAATATTTTATAAAATAATGATTTTCTTTTGTTATTTTATCTGAATGGGAAATTTTTAATTAGTGAATTGTGTAACTTAATGTTTAGTAGAGTAATAAATGTTTTATGTGTTTTCATGGTATTGGAGATAAGCACCAACATTTTTTTTTCCTCAAATTTTTCATAGTCAATCTACCACTTAACAGCTTCTATCTAAAGAGCCATCCTTGAATAAGATTTGCTTTAACACAAGGAACTTCTAGAACCCACCGGCTATTGGTGAGGCTCATATGGGACTTCCTGGGCCTCAAAGGGCATCTATGCTCTGCTTACAGTATCAATACCAGTTGTTTTCTGTACTAGAGGTGGGAGAGCGAACTTTGTGACTGATTGATGGAATACCACTGTAGACTGTGTGCACTGTTTTACCCTAAATGATTGATGAATGTGAAAGCAGCCTTCCTTTCCTAAAGATGGTGGGTTTATTATTGAAAATCAAATTATACAAAAAATAATACATATGTGTGGCAAAAAAATTAAGGCTGAGTAGTTCTTCCAGTCTGGAGATTAAATGTGGAGATTAGCACACTGCTCTTGAAGCTGCTTTGCTGTGAGAGCTGAAAGCTGTATTCCTTGATTTATTCATCAGACTCTAAATAGCTATTCTGAGCAGTAAAATCTGGTCAAAAGGGAATGGGATCTCAGTTAGCCAAAGAATATACAGGCCACTATTTTTGGACTACTCTGAAGCCACCTTTTTCTTTTTTTTCAACTTTTATTTTAGATTCTGGGGCTACATGTGCAAGTTAGTAACAAGGGCATATTACGTGATACTGAGGTTTAGGATACAATTGAACCCGTCACCCAGGTAGTGAGCATAGTACCCAAAAGATAGTTTTTCAACTCTTGCCTCCCTCCCTCCCCCACCCCTTGTAGTCCCCAGTTTCTGTTGTTCCCATTTTTGTGTCCATGTGTACCCAATGTTTAGCTCCCATTTTGTTCTTTTTTATAGCTGCATAGTATTCCATTATGTATATGTGCCACATTTTCTTTATCTAATCCACTATTGATGGGCACTTAGGTTGATTTCATGTCGTTGCTATTGTGAATAGTGCTGCAATGAACATACGAGTATATGTATCTTTTTGGTAGAATGAATTATTTTCCTTTGGGAATATACCCAGTAATGGGATTGCTGTGTGTTCTATTTTCAGTTCTTTGGGAAATCTCTAAACTGCTTTCCACAGTGGCTGAACTAATTTATATTCCCACCAACAGTTTGTAAGCATTCCCTTTTCTCTGCAACCCCTTCTACATCTGTTATTTTTTTAACTTTTTAATAATAGCCATTCTGGGCTGGGTGCGGTGGCTCATGCCTTTAATCCCAGCACTTTGGGAGGCCAAGGCGGATGTATCATTTGAGGCCAGTAGTTCGAGACCAGCCTGGCCAACATGGTGAAACCCCATCTCTACTAAAATAATACAAAAATTAGCTGGGCGTGATGGTGCACATCTATAATCCCAGCTACTTGGGAGGCTGAGGCAGGAGAATTGCTTGAACCTGGGAGATGGAGGTTGCAGTGAGCCGAGATTGTACCACTGCACTCCAGCCTGGGCAACAGAGGGAGACTCTGTCTCAAAATAATAATAGTAGCCATTCTGATTAGTGTGAGATGGTATCTCATTGTGGCTTTGATTTGCATTTCTCAAATAATTGTGATGATGAGCATGTTTTCATATGCTTGTTGGCTGCTTGTATGTCTTCTTTTGAGAAGTGTCTGCTCATGTCCTTTGCCTACTTTTTAATGGGGTTGTTTTTTGCTTGTTGATTTATTTAAGCTTTTTATAGATTCTGAAGCCAGCCCTTTCTAAGTACTGTTTGTATAGGTTCCAAAACTGTGATTCACAAAGACTATCATTCTACAATGTCTAAGGGCAGAGAAGTTCACTGTTGGTCAGATGGTATCACAGTAGTGGAATTTATGAAATCACAAGAGAAGTTTTGCAGAAGTAGAGAAGGAATGCTTATATGTTTAGATGTGTTTCTCCTGATTAGTTGAGAGACTTTATGAATAGATAGATTACAGAGATTTGGGAAAGAGTCATGGCTCAAATTGGGGTGTCAAATTTCTTTTTGATGTAGACTACACATTCAGACTCCTCTTTTCTTCTCTTTGGGTCTGGGATACATAGAGCCTCCTGATTTGGGTTGGGAAAGAGGCATGCGTCAATATTCAATGAAGAGGTGCTGTGTCATGGTGAAGCACGTGATTATGGATGGGGCATGTTTTTCTTGGGGTAATTTCTATTTGCATTAAGCAAATATTTTTCCTAAAATATTGACTGTGCTTACCCTATTTATCATTCTTTTTAATGTACCCATTTATGTGGATACATTGTCACAGCCTGATCCTGATTGCCATTGGTACTTTTTGCTATAAGGCTTCTTGTGACACATCCCCTCTGTTATCTGTTATCCCATAGGTAATCTGTTATCCCACATTTGGATAACAAATACTGCCTAATTCTACTGAGATTTTTATTCTGAAATTTTTATATTTTGATGTCTGATGGTAAGCTTGTAGAGTCGTTCAAAATTGGACTTTTGAAAATTGCATTTCAGTTGTATTTCTTTAGCCTTATTCTAAACTGTTCTTGGTGGTGGTCATAAATTTAGAAATTGGAACATTCTCTAGCTGCTATTTTTAAAATTTTTAAAATTGAAACTTGTTAGATCACTTGTTATCTTTTCTTTATGTGTTTTTACTGTAATAAAAAGAGCAAGGAAAACTTTCGAGGATATTGATTCCAGCCTCTCTCTTACTTTATTTATAATATGGATATATAGGTGCTGTATGCAGTGTTATTAGATTATTAAATGGAAAATTTTGCCTAGCCTAGGATCTAAACATATGGCAGAAATTCAGACAGTATGATTAATAAAAAAGAAACATGAGGAAGGCCTAGCTGTTTCTGTGTAGTCATGATCTCAAATATCACTGGTCATCCTAATGTCACCTAGGTAGAATGCTTAGAACAAAATAATTAGCCTATATCATACTGGTTTTGCAAACTCAAATTTTAAACTAACTGAAAGTAGTTTAAAAATAGTTATATATTTTAGGTAGCTAGTTTTATATACTTCGTTATGCCGTTGACAAATCATTGTAACTTTCTTTTGCTCTTGGTATTGTTCTAGATGCCTCCCAGCTGTCCCTGAGTTATACCACTGGCCCCCCTGTATTTTTGTCTTAAATTTAATTCGGAATTCTAAGTTATTAGAACTGCTTATCTCTGAATTTATGTGTGTTCAGTTGGCTCTTTTTCTTCTTTGCTCTTTGTTCAAATTAAGCATGCAGCTATTTTTGCAATGGGCTTAGTTATTATTAAGGAATTAACTCTGCTCTAATATATGGCACACTTTAATTTGTTGAAGAATGGTGTATCAGAAGTAATTAGTGAAAAAATATTTTTGAAGGATGAAAGATTAAAAGTTTCTGGGTAGTTGCTGGATAGAGATAATTATTTTGTATCTAAGAACAAAATATAATGCAAATTCAATAAATATAATAAATAGAGATGTAAACCAATGAAAAATCTGTGAATGTCACTTTAAATAAATTAAAGTTTAGTTGATATGGGTTTCTTTTAATAGATCCGAGTGGACAGATGAATTAAACACGTACAGAGTGGAAGCAGCTTGGAAATTATCACAGTGGGATTTGGTGGAAAACTATTTGTCAGCAGGTAAAATTACTTCTTAAAATATAAGCAGTTTTAGGCTGGGTGTGGTGGCTCACACCTGTAATCCCAGCACTTTGGGCAGCTGAGGCGGGTGGATCACGAGGTCAGGAGATCAAGACCATCCTGGCTAACACGGTGAAACCCCATATCTACTAAAAATCCAAAAAAGTAGGGGGACGTGGTGGCACACGCCTGTAATCCCAGTAACTCAGGAGGCTGAGGCAGGAGAATTGCTTGAACCTGGGAGGTAGAGGTTGCAGTGAGCTGAGATCACTCCACTGCACTCCAGCCTGGGTGACAGAGAGTCTGTCTCAAAGGAAAAAAAAAAGCTATTTTAATATGACATAAATATTCAGACTTAATTAACTTAGCAACATTCATACTTAATCTCTTAGCCTGTTTTATTTATTTATTTATTTATTTATTTTTTTTTTGAGACAGAGTCTCGCTCTGTCGCCCAGGCTGGAGTGCAGTGGCCGGATCTTGGCTCACTGCAAGCTCCGCCTCCCGGGTTCACGCCATTCTCCTGCCTCAGCCTCCCCAGTAGCTGGGACTACAGGCGCCCGCCACCTCGCCCAGCTAGTTTTTTTGTATTTTTTAGTAGAGACGGGGTTTCACCGGGTTAGCCAGGATAGGATGGTCTCGATCTCGCGACCTCGTGATCCTCTCGGCCTCCCAAAGTGCTGGGATTACAGGCTTGAGCCACCGCGCCTGGCCCTAGCCTGTTTAATGATTGCCTTGTTTAGTTGTTTAAAGTAGAATGAAACCAGGCTGGGCATGGTGGCTCACACCTGTAATCTCAGTGTTTTGGAAGGCTAAGATGGGAGGATTGCTTGAAACCAGGAGCTCAAGACCAGCCTGGGCAAAATAGTGAGACTGTCTCTGCAAAAATGTTTTTTTAAAAACTTAGCTGGGCATGGTGAGTCATGCCTGTTCACCTACTCTGGAGACTGAGGTGGGAGGATCATTGGACCCCAGAAGTTCAAGGCTGCAGTGAGCTATAATCATGCCATAGCCCTCTAGCCTGGACCACAGAGCGAGACTCTGTCTAAAAAACAAACAAACAAAAAGGAATGAAGCCCCCTGTTTGATATTTCAGCTGACCATTTTATCTAATGAAATAAAGCTGAGTCTTAGACCCAGCTACCAGGACATTTCTTGACTCTTCATTTGTTTTTCAGATGGAAAATCTACAACATGGAGTGTCAGACTGGGACAGCTATTATTATCAGCCAAAAAAAGAGATATCACAGCTTTTTATGACACATTGAAACTAGTGAGAGCAGAACAAATTGTACCTCTTTCAGCTGCAAGCTTTGAAAGAGGCTCTTACCAACGAGGATATGAATATATTGTGAGGTATTTTGGGGTTTCCATTTTTATATTCCTGGCCTGTAAATGTCACCTGACAGGATTGGAATTTTTTGATGAGTAAATAAGATGAGTGTTTGGTATCATGCAAAGCTACACCAGATAGCTCTTTCATTCTTCTTACCTCGCAATTACCCTACAGTTAAAAAAATTCTAACATACATCCTTTTAAGGAAAGACAACTATGAGACTAATGGAACACACAATAAAAAGAACTTATGTTTGTCCTCTTGTAATGTCATAGTTTGCTTTCTATATAACCAATTATAACATAGACATCTATAGCACCTGGCACATTGGTGCTTGGTATTTATTCATTGTTTCCCTTTCCTTTTCATTTAGAAGTGTGTTTGATATTTCCCCAAAAAATATAGGTATCACATTACTAGAAAGAAGATTAACTTTTAGAGGTGAGGAAGAAAATGTTGGAAAACATTTTAGGTCTGTGAATTCTACCTGAGGAAAAATGATAAACTAAATACTGTAATTAAAGTATAAGAAATTTATCACATAGCACATTTTTTTAAATTAGAAGAATTTGCTATATTTAGTATCAACCCATTTGGTGATATCTTAAGGAAACTAGAGATTGGACCACTGAGTTTAATTCTGTTCTGTAGCTACTCAGCTATATCCTTGTGCCTTGAACACTGAGTCATAGACACTGACTGTCATACAAGGGGGAAAAAGCTAGAGTGAATGTATCACAGTTTCCATCACTCTTAGAAAAATCTGCTATGCCAGGCCATCTTATAGTAGCACCAGCAATATATGCAAATACCTCATGTTGGTTTATACTGGATCCGTGTTTTCTTTTATCTTCATTTAGGTGGTAAGTTTTGGTTTTCATATATTTGAATTTAGTTTTATCCATCATTCTCCAATTTAATTAGGAATTTAAATTTTTTAAATTTATTTATTTAAAAAATTTTACTGTAATTAATTTTATTTATTTATTTATTTACTTATTATTTTAAGGGATGGGGTCTTGCTATGTTGCCTGAGCTGGAGTGCAGTGGCTATTCACAGGCAAAATCATAGCTCACTGCAACCTTGAACTTCTGAGTTCAAGTGATCCACCTGCCTCAGTCTTCTGAGTAGCTGGGATTACAGGTGCACACTACCATGTCTGGCTAAAGCACTAAATATATAAACCAGCATAAACTGGTGTTTACATTCAGTTTGAAAAGATAAAACTATAATTGTTTACTTAGCAAGGATATATTAAAGTTCTACCAAAGACAACTGTGTATTTTAAATTCTTTATTTCTGATTCAAAGTACATGCTTTATATATGAGATTAATAAGGCTGAATGTAATAACATTTTAACATAGGCTCTGTCTATCTTCAGATTGCACATGTTGTGTGAGTTGGAGCATAGCATCAGACCACTTTTCCAGCATTCTCCAGGTGACAGTTCTCAAGAAGATTCTCTAAACTGGGTAGCTCGACTAGAAATGACCCAGAATTCCTACAGAGCCAAGGAGCCTATCCTGGCTCTCCGGAGGGCTTTACTAAGCCTCAACAAAAGGTT
Organism: Colobus angolensis palliatus; assembly: GCF_000951035.1. Classification (NCBI taxonomy): domain Eukaryota; kingdom Metazoa; phylum Chordata; class Mammalia; order Primates; family Cercopithecidae; genus Colobus; species Colobus angolensis. The sequence continues at coordinate 4,242,513 of NW_012118043.1, forward strand.
TCTCATATTACTTTTATTTTAAAAATGTCACTTATCTTGAATTTGGTATTTGGATATTATTTGGGGGTATTTGTATTTCTTAATTTTCTTTCTATCTTTTTCTATTTGTAATTATCAGGGCTACACTATCTGGTTGAAAGGAACCTAGAACTTAAGAAGCACTTTTATACACCATTTCTTTCTCTTTTTTAAGATGTTAAATACATATCTGAGGGATATGTTTTTTACTGATAAAAATCAAAAATAAGGTTTATAATAGGTAAAACAGAGCACTATAAGAAAATTAAGTCAAGTCTTTTTGAACAAATTAATCATTAATTCCTTTGAAATAGTATATGAAGAAGTTTCTGTGTTGGGAAGAGGGGTTTTCAAAACATTGGAACTACTTGCAGAGTTTATGACCTAGATTTAAATTGTTTAAGTTAAGTTGTCACATACACTTATCAGTGGTCTCTCTCACCCATGTGTTGTTACTTCCTTTAGACCAGATTATGATGAAATGGTTGGAGAATGCTGGCTGCAGAGTGCCAGAGTAGCTAGAAAGGCTGGTCACCACCAGACAGCCTACAATGCTCTCCTTAATGCAGGGGAATCACGACTCGCTGAACTGTATGTGGAAAGGGCAAAGTGGCTCTGGTCCAAGGTAATGGCCAGGGAAATGTCATCAGATGTGTATATATATATATTCTGTTGGGAATTATGTACTTCCTTAAAAGGCCAACTGAGAGAACATAACTAATCCAAATTAAGAACCTTCCTTTTCTATCACTTTTCTTCATTAGTTATCTACCATAGCCTGGAAGTAACTATTCTTTTTACTCTACAGTCCCCAGATACCTTCCCATTTCAAGGCTGAATGTGGAGTTCTTTCAGTTTTCATCTATCTTACATTTTCCTTGAGGAAAACGACCTTTTAATTTTTCACCTTATGTATGTATACATACAGTAAATGTTGGTTAAATGAATGTAACTCTGTCACTTAGTCGCTGGCAGATAATTAGCTCTCTGTGGACTTGCCAGTGTTACTGTCAATATTCAGCTCTGATCTAGCCAGAAAGGGCCTAGCATCTGAACAGAAGTTCACAGCAGTTTTCAGATTAAAGCAAAAGTAATGAGAAGGGGGTTTTTTAAACATTGGAACTGCTTGCAAGGTTTATGATCCAGATTTATTTTATTTATTTATTTATTTATTTGAGGCAGAGTCTCACCTGTCGCCCAGGCTGGAGTACAGTGGCATGATCTCAGCTCACTACAACCTCTGCCTCCCGGGTTCAAGTGATTCTCCTGCCTCAGCCTCCTGAGTAGCTGGGACTACAGGCGCCATGCCCGGCTAATTGTATTTTTAGTCTCTACGGGGTTTCACCGTGTTAGCCAGGATAGTCGTGATCTCCTGACCTCATGATGCACCTGCCTCAGCCTCCCAAAGTGCTGGGATTACAGGCATGAGCCATTGTGCCCAGCCTATAACCCAGATTTAAATGGCTATTACTTAAATTTCTCCTCAGGCTAGTCACCAGTTTAGAATTAGTAATAGGCATTACTAATAGTAATAGCATGTTCTGGAATTGATACTTAGCAACTATTGTTGGTGCCATTTGTGGTTACACAAACTTGTGGTGGCTGAGAAAGGACAGGAGAGGAGATGTTTCCTGGATGAGAGGGGAAAGCAATTTATTCAGTGTGCATTAGTCAGTAGTACCTGGTCATTTTATTGAGCTAGTGCTAGTCTATGTATTATAATACCTTAAACTCAATATGTTCAAAATGCAATTTATTGTCTAATACTCAATACCTGTTTCTCCTCTCACGTTTCCTAGTTTTCTGAACAAGACTTTATTCCATCCTCCCATCGAAAGCAGAAATCTGGACATCATCTTAAATTCCTTCTGCAACCTTACTTTTCACATCCAGCTGGAGACTAAATCTTTGTTTTCAACCTTAGAAATATCTCTTGAATCCTCTCCCTCTTATTTATTTCCACTGCTTTAATTTATGACTTTATTATTTACATCCTCTAACAATGTTAACAACCTTTTTAGGATCTCACCATTTATTGCAGTTTCTGATCTTTCTAAAATCTACATCGAATCATGTTGCTCCTTCAAAAAGATTAAATCCTACAAAGTATTTTTCATACCTTTAGGATTAAGCCTGAACTCTAGGAACTACACAAATCCCTTTCTGATCAAGTCCTGGCCTACTTCCTCAGTGTCATTCATCACCATCTCAAAAACCCTTTAAACTTCAGCTAAAATCAGACTATGTGCTTTTCTTCCAATTAAAATTATTATTCCATCTACCTAGAATGTCTTTCACTAAATTTTCTGCCAAGAAGATTTCTACTCATTCTTGAAAACCTAATTCAAATTTTCTTCGTTGATAACTTTTCCTGACTGCTGTTCTCCTCCATTTTCCTATATTCTTTAGGTAGGTTTAAGGGACTCTCTTCTCTATCCTGTATAATGCCGATGTATATTCCTCTGTTGTAGCACTTAGCAAATATGCTGTTATTTCACATAGTTTCTTTCCTCACGTGACTATGAACTTTTTTATGCCAGGGATTTTAATTTGTTCATGATTGTCTTCAGTTCCCTGAACTTTGATTATAGTCCTTTCTTGATATCCATGGGGAGATTGGTCCCAGGATTCTCCATGGATAACAAAATCTCTGGATACTCAAGTCCTTTATATAAAGTGGCATACACAGTATTTGCATATAACCTGCAGACATCCTCTTGTGTACTTCTCTAGGTTACTTATAATACCTAATACAGTGCAAATGCTTTGTAAACAGTTATTATACTTGTATTGCTTATTCATATTATTTTTAATTTTTTGTTCATAATATATATATATTTTTTTAAGTTTTATGTTTTGAGAGAGACAGAGTCTTGCTCTGTTGCCCAGGCTGGAGTGCAGTGGCATGATCATAGCTCACTGATGCCTTGGACTCCTGGCCTCAAGCAATTGTCCCACCTCAGCCTGTGCTTTGTAGCAAAGGCTATAAGCGTAAGCCATCATGCCTAGCTTTCTTTTTTTTTTTTTAAGAGACAGGATCTTGCTCTGTCAACCAGGCTGGAGTGCAGTGGTGCATCATAGCTCACTGTAACTGCAAATTCCTGGGCTCAAGTGATCCTTCCCCCTCAGCCTCCCGAGTAACTAGAACTATAGGCATGAGCCACCACACCTGGCTAATTTTTAAATTTTTTGTAGAGACAGGATCTTGCTGTGTTGCCTGGGCTAGTGTCAAACTCCTGGCCTCAAGCAATTCCCCTGCCTTGGCATCCAAAAGCACTGGAATTGCATATGTGAGCCACTGTGCCCAGCCATTCCTAATATTTTCTATCCACTGTTGGTTGAATCCATTGATGTGGAACCTATGGATACAGACAGCCAACTGCAGTTATAAAATTAATTAGTAAATGAATGAATAAGATGAAATGAAGCAATGTTTCAGTTTTAGAATTTTACTTTAGTAAGAGGCAAACAAAAGATAAACATGAAATTACACATGGATTTGTACAAAAACATACTTAATGAACTAATACTTTTACAGAAAATAGAAATATGTTTTTAAATTAAAAGGCTTATTGTTGCCTTTTTTCTTTAAGGGTGATGTTCACCAGGCACTAATTGTTCTTCAAAAAGGTGTTGAATTATGTTTTCCTGAAAATGAAACCCCACCTGAGGGTAAAAACATGTTAATCCATGGTCGAGCTATGCTACTAGTGGGCCGATTTATGGAAGAAACAGCCAACTTTGAAAGCAATGCAATTATGAAAAAATACAAGGCAAGTATATGTATAATGCAATTTCAGTTAACTCTTTGTTGACTGGGTAAAGTGACTTAAGTCTATATGGAAAAGGATATGTATAAAAATAACCAGGAAATTTTTTTGACTTTTCAGTGAGTATATAACATAAGTAATTGGAATTATCACAAAATAAATATACTCATGAAACTGCCACCAAGTCAAGAAATAGAATATTATTTGAGCTCTATAACCCCACTCCCCTTCACCCAGTAATCACTATTCTCCCCATCTGTCTCAAAGTTAACTACATCCTAGCCTGAAAATTTTTGAGCAAAACCAATTTATAACTTCTTGACTAGGTAATAAACTTTATATAGATGGTGTTGTAAGAGATATACCTCTCAGTAATCCATGGGTCAATGAAAACTTTCAGTGGAAATTTAAAAGTACTTTGAACTGAATGATAATAAAAATGGCATATGAAATCCTGTGCAGCTAAAGCCATTCTTAAAAGGGATTTAAATTTTTATTTGCATATATTTGACGAAAATAAAGGTTCAGAATTAATGAGCTAAGTATCTATTCCAACGGGTTAGAAAAGGAACAAAAAAAGTAGGGGGAGGAAAAAAAAAGTAGAAGAAAGGAAATAATAAAGCAAAGAGCAGGTGGCTGGAATTTGTGGGACAGATAACTGAGAGAAAAATGTTAAACAGAGTAGTTCCTATCTGCATAGGAATTGTGTTGGCTGAATACCAGCCTGTGCATGAATAATCCAGAATTCTATGAGGCCAAGCTAGGAATAACAGACTTGCTGGGGAAACAACAAACATGCAGAGGCTATAAGAACAATTTCCAGAGCTCACACGGGATTGAGATTCGTTCAGATGACAGGATTGAGAGTTATTCAATCCGCCAGCCAGATTGAGAGGCCTCATTGCATAATATGGAGCATTCAGTAAAGACCTTAAAAGAGCCACAGTTTAGAAGTAGGACTAAATTAGTCCTAGGCTAAAAACTACTCTATATCCATACCAGAAAGGCAGTAAAACAAGCTTTAAGAGGATTACACTGATCTTCAAGTAACCCTACGGCCTGCCGGATCAAAGTCTAACACTCTTTAAAGCAAGACAACAAAATCTAAAACTTGACAACATAAAAATATATCCAGCATCCATTAAAAAATTACTATGTGAATGAAGAAGCAAGAATATTTGAGCCATACATAGGAAGAAAATAAATCAATAGAAATAGTTCTAGAAATGACAGAGATGATGAAATTTATAGATAAATATGTAAAAACAGCTATTGTATATAGACTCCATAAATTTAAGAACATAAACAAAAATAAGAGGATGAAGAGAAGAGAGAGGAATCAGAAATACAAGAAAGACCTAAATGGGACCAAGAGCCAAAGCAAATGGCACAGACAGTGCTGATCTTTAGATCCAGGAAGTGTTGCGTTCTGATGAAGATAAATAGGAGTCCAGCGCCTGTTCCTTGGTTACAAGAAGATGTCATGCCACCTAAGAAACTAACCTTGATTTGCATTAAAAACTGTATTATCCTAAAGGGCAGTGATAATGAGGCAGGTTCTGAAACCATACTTGTAAATTTCACCTTTCCAGTTGGAGAGATCTTCTGAATTTATTCTAGTATGTAAGGCACAACAACTTACATACTAAGCCTTTGTGAGAGGCACACAAAAACTCACCAGTACTTAACAGCAGAATTTGATAGTGGATATTCCAGTTCTTCCATCTCTGTCTGGTACTAAAGTCAGGGTTAGGGAAGAGAGATGTCATCAGACTACCAACTTTTCAGGTTCTGTTTCCTCTGCGTACACCCCTAATTTCCTGTCATAAAGACCTGAGTAGCCTCCTCTCTTGTTCTGGTTGCCTATACATGATGTAGACAGAAATGAGTAGAGAAAAGAATAGAGGCTGACTACTGTAGAATGGCATGAAGATCCAAGGGACCACATATTGCATGATTCCACTTACATGAAATGGCTAGAATAAGCAAATACATAGAGACAGAAGGTAGATTAATGGGTACTAGAGACTGGGGTTGGGGCTGGGAAGTGACTGCTAATTGATACAATTTTTTTTTTTGGAGTGATGAAAATGTTCTGGAATTTGATAGTGGTGATGGTTACACAACTCTGTAAATATACTAAAAACAACTTTAAAATTGTAAACTTTATGTTATATCCCAATAGAGCTGTCATTTTAAAATATTACCCAAATGGCAATCTTTAAATAAAAAAAGAAGTAAAAGATACAAGGACAAGGAAAAAAATATAGGAAATTTAGTAATTGCAGATGATATGAATACATATGTAGAAAATTTTAAATATTATAAACTATTCAAAATATTGAGTGAGTTAAACAAGATTGCCTGATTATTTTACTTCTATATGACAACCAATAAAGAATTTAAAATATACCATTTACAAGCAAAAAGTGCTTGAACAGTTGGATATCTGTATGAGGAAAAAAATGTTCTTCAACCTCTACCTTATACCATAGACAAAATTGCTTCAAAAAGAGTGGATTAGAGATCTAAACTGAAAAGCTAAAATTACAAACTTCTAGATGAAAAAATAGAAGAAAATCTTTACAACCTTAGGGTAGGCAAAGGTTTTCTTAGATCACACAAAGCATTAAGCATTAAAAAAATGCTGATAAATTAGATTTTAATCAAAGTTAAAACCTTTTCTAAGAAAGACAGTTAAGAAAATGAAAAGGTAAGCCATAGACTTGGAGAAAATACTTGGCAATACCTATATGACAGAGGATTTGTAGCTAAATTATAGAGAACCCTACAACTTAGTAAGACAATTTAAAGATCTGTGAGGCCAGGCACAGTGGCTCAGGCCTGTAATCCTGGTGCTTTGGGAGGCCGAGGCCTGAGGATTGCTTGAAGCTAGGAGTTCAAGACCAGCCTGGGCAATAGAGTGAGAACCTGTCTCTACAAAAATAAAAATTAGCCGGGTATTGCGACAGATGCCTATAGTCTTAGCTATTCAGGAGGCTAAAGCAGGAGGATCACTTGAGCCTAGGTATTTGAGGTTACAGTTAGCTACGATGACACCACTGCATTCTAGCCTGAGTTAGAGTAAAACTTTGTCTATTAAAAAAAGAAATAAAGATCTGCAAAAGTATTGGAAAGACACTTCATAAAGAATACATGCAAATGGCCAAAAACCAAATGAAAAGACGCTTAGCATCATTAGTCATTAGGAAGATGCAAATTAAAACCACAATGAAATAACACATTATACACTAAAATGGCTGAAGTCTAAAAGACTAGCAATACCTATTAATGCAAAAATGCACCTGGTGGGACTATACAAAGTTAAATCTACCATATTCCATTCCATTCTTAGATGTTTATCCAACAGAAACAATTACATATGTCAATAAAAAGACTTGTACACAAATGTTTATAGTAGCTTTAGTCACAAAAACTGGAAATAGACCAGCTGGCCATCCAGAGAAGAATGGGCAAACAAACTGTGGCACAGTTATATAATGGAATACTACCCTACAACAAGAAGAAATGAACTACTGGTACACGCAACAAGGTGGATTAATGTCATAGATATGCTGAATGAAAGAAGAGGGACATAACAGACTACGTGCTTATATGATTTCATTTATGTGACATTTTAGAACAGGTACAACTAATGTATATGAATAGAAATATCAGTAGTTGCCTAGGTAGTTGGCAGGAGAGTGATGGCAAGGATGGGCGCCCATAAGAACTTTCGAGAGAGTTAGGAATGTTCATTTTCTTGACTGGAATGATGGTTCCATGGGTGTATATATGTCAAAAGTTACCAATTTGTACTTAATGTGTAAATTTTATTGTATGAAAGTTCTGTTTTAAGAAAATTGATTTAAAATTTTATTTTATTTTATTTTTGAGACAGGGTCTTGGTCTGTCAACCCAGGCTGGAGTATACTGGCATGGTTACGGCTCACTGCAGCCTCAACCTCCTGGGCTCAAGTGATCCTCCCACCTCAACCTCTCAAGTAGCTGGGATTACAGGCATATGCCACCACACCAAGCTAATTTTTTATTTTGTGGGGACAGGGTTTTGCTGTTCTGCCAAGGCTGGTCTCAAACTCCCTGCCTCAACTGATCCTCCCATCTCTGCCTCCCAAAGTGCTGGGATTATAGTTGTGAGCCACCATGCATGCCCAGCCTAAAATTTTTAAAGATATCATTTAGGATAGCAATAAAAATAATGAAATGCCTAAGATTAAATTGCACACAAGATCTCTCCACAAAATAAAAAATAAAACATTAAAATTGAGTGAAGTAAAAAAGACCTAAATAAATTGGTAGCTGGAATACATGTATGAATGGGAAGACTCAATAATATAATTATTTCTCTACAAATTGACCTAGAGGTTTAATGCAGTACTCATCAAATGCTAACAGGTAATTGAAAATTAGAATTTAAAATTTCTGTGGAAACATAAAGTCCAAGAATAACCAAGAAGCTTTTCTGTCACCTTTAATTTTTTCAGTTTTATTTTGAAATAATCTTTGACTTTTAAAAAGTTGGTAGTAGTATAGAGAATTTCCATATCTACCCTTTACCATGTTTCCCCTAATTTTAATATTTTACACTACTATAGTATCAGAAGTGGGAAATTAACATTGATAAACAGTACTGTTAACTATCTGTAGACCACATTTCACCAGTTTTCCCAATAGTGTCCTTTTTCTGTCTAGAATTGAGGATTCCATATAGCATTAGTTGTCATATCTCCTAGTGACCTCCAGTCTATCTGAGATGCTCTTTACTATATTGTGTGAGGTCAGGTGCAGGGAGAAAATAGTTGGCCCAATCAAAAGAAGTTACTGGGGAGAGTTTAATGAAAAACTAAATTAAGGGAAATTAACAAAGGATGGTGAAAGTACCCCATGGCTAGCAACAACAGAGAGTTGTTGCTAACTCTAGACCTGAAGGAGTAAAAGGACAGAGCATTTACTGGAACCTGTAAAGGGAGCTAAATTTGTAGGAAAGGACCATTGGACCAGAACTTAACCTTAGGGAAAGAAACACAACCACTGTCAACTGTAGCCCAGCAGGAAGGAAACCAGCAGGTATAAAGACCTTAACCTCACTCTCCACCTCACCCTCTAATCTGTTGCTACCTTCCATTGATTGAACTTCAAAGGAAGCCAGAGGGCAAACAGGCCCATTAATATAAATCATCAATTTCAATTTCCTGGGGCATTAAGCAGAGTGGAAAAGGCTAAAGTTGGCAAGTGTATCTATCTGGAGGGGCAAACTGTGAATAACCAAAATAGTCTTTTCAATAAATGTTTTATCACTTGGGTATTTTACAGGAAAACAAAAAATCAAACTTGATCCCTTCTTCCCACTATAAACAAAAGTAAACGAGGTAGATTGTTAATCTAGGTCAGGACTTCTTAAACATAACAAAAACACCATAATATAAACAATAACTTCTCTTTATCAGAAGATACCATTGTGAGTTAGAGGCAAGCTGCAGATTAGAAGTTCTTTGCAATACATTAGAGGTTCATATTTGGAATATGACCCAGCATGTCCCCATAGAATATATACAAGAATGTTTATAACATTATTTGTCGATTTTATTTTGGAAGTAATCCAAATGGCAATCAATTATAGAGTAGATAAATATGTTGTAGCATATTCTTATAATGGAATACTATATAGTAAACCAAATTTATATGCAATAACTTGGATTGATATCACAAATGTAATGTTGAATGAAATAAGCCAGATAAAAAATAATACATGTAGGGCCGGGCGTGGTGGCTCATGCCTGTAATCCCAGCACTTTGGGAGGCCGAGGCGGGCGGATTGCTTGAGCTGAGTTCAAGACCAGCCTAGGAAACATAGCAAAACTCCATCTCTACAAAAAATACAAAAATTAGCTGGGTGTGGTGGTATATGCCTGTAGTCCCAGCTGCTCCGTAGGCTGAGGAGAGAGGATGGCCTTGAGATTAGGAGTCGTGGCTGCAGGGAGTCATGAGCATGCCACTGCACTCCAGCCAGGACAACAGAGCAAAACCCTGTCTCTAATAATAATATATACATTTTTGGAGACAGAGTTCTCACTCTGTCACTCAGGCTGGGGTGCAGTGGCACGATCTCGGCACACTGCAAGCTCCACCTCCCAGGTTCATGCCATTCTCCTGCCTCCGCCTCCCAAGTAGCTGGGACGACAGGCGCCCACCACCACGCCCAGCTAATTTTTTATTTTTTATTTTTAGTAGAGATGGAGTTTCACTGTGTTAGCCAGGATGGTCTCTATCTCCTGACCTCGTGATCCGCCCACCTCGCCTCCCAAAGTGCTAGGATTACAACCATAAGCCACCATGCCCAACCAATAATAATTATTATAGTATGATTCCATTTATATAAAAGTTCAAAAACAGGCAGAACAAAACTGGAGTTCTTGTATGAGGCTGATCAATTTGTGATAATTGATCAAGTTGTGTACATAAGATTCATGTATGTTTCTGTATATAAACTTTGTTTTTCAAAATAAAACTTAAAAATCTTAACTAAAAAGGGAGAGAGAGAGGAGAGGGATGTAGGAAGGAGCTTTTATATAAAGGTAATTACTTTGTGATAATTGATCAAGCTGTAAATTTGAGATTTGTGTATTTTTCAGTATATGAATTTTACTTTTCAAAATAAATATTTAAAATCTAAGCTGAAACGAGAGAGTGAGGAGGAAGGAAGTTAGGGAAGGAGGAAGAAAGGAAAGCAGGAAGACAGATAGGAAGGAAGAAAGGAAGGAAAGACTAGATTGACTAATATGTTTTTCTGGCAGCCCTTACCCTGTGTGGCTGGTTAGGTACATGAACCTAGCATGTACCACACATCTAATCATGTCATTCTGTCCTCTATTCCCAGGCAGGTTTGTGTCTGTAGAGTCTCAAGATTAGAGTCAGTAGAAACTCAAGATCTCACTTAAGATTTCTGATCTAAACTATGTTCTCAAACTTCTTTAGATGAAAAGTGGAGCTTCAATTAAAAAAAAAACCTGTTAGTGATCCTGTGTGTTTCCCATCACATATAATGTCATATTAAAAATTAATAAACCACACAAAAATTTAAGGCAGGAACAGCAAGAAGAAATGACAAAGGAGACTAAGTGAGAGTGACCAGAAAGAGAGGAGAAAACTTGGAAGATGGTGGCCTCACAGAAGTCAGGGATGAAAGCATTTGAAATATGTGACTTGGACACCAGAAACATATTGAAGAGAGTTCAAATGAGATCAGAATTGTAAAATATCTCTTGGATTTGAGGAGCTCCTTAATGGAGTGAAGCTGAAAAGACATAGTTTTAGGAATCAATGTGAGGTAGAGAATTCTTTTTAGAAGCCTGCTTCTGAAGGAGTTGAGAGAAAGGGCAATAACTTGTGAGAGATCTTGGAGAAAAATAAGATATGTGATTTTAATTTTGCCATAATTTTTATGCTTTTTAAAGTCCTACCCTCTTTAGAAACTTGATATTACTTCTGCTTTGAGGATTTTTAAAAATGCCTTTCATGATACATGTGTATATATACACACACACATATTTATGTATAAAAAAACTGTAACCCATCCAGGCACTACTTTTATGTATCTTTTTTTTTTTTTTTTTTTTTTTTTTTTGAGACGGAGTCTCGCTCTGTCGCCTGGGCTGGAGTGCAGTGGCCGAATCTCAGCTCACTGCAAGCTCCGCCTCCCGGGTTTATGCCATTCTCCTGCCTCAGCCTCCCGAGTAGCTGGGACTACAGGTGCCCGCCACCTCGCCCGGCTAGTTTTTTGTATTTTTAGTAGAGATGGGGCTTCACCGTGTTAGTCAGGATGGTCTTGATCTCCTGACCTCGTGATCCGCCCGTCTCGGCCTCCCAAAGTGCTGGGATTACAGGCTTGAGCCACTGCGCCCGGCCCTATGTATCTTTTAAAGTGGTAACATAAATGGAGTTTTCTTCTCCTAAGTTGCGAATTTTTCCAACACTATTTCATGTTGGGCAGTGGACAACCCATCAGAACCAATCAGCCCTCCTGAGAAAACCTTTATAAGAAGGTAGCTATTCCTTATCCACATCAAAGATTGAGTCTGCTTTTGACTTTGCTCCGCCTAGATAAAGGTCACATACTTTGATCCGTAATCATCTATTCATATTTTACTTCCCAGCATAGCGTGGTATTTCCTTAGGTGAGTATCCTATGTTCTTTTTTACAGGATGTGACCGCGTGCCTGCCAGAATGGGAGGATGGGCATTTTTACCTTGCCAAGTACTATGACAAATTGATGCCCATGGTCACAGACAACAAAATGGAAAAGCAAGGTGATCTCATCCGGTATATAGTTCTTCATTTTGGCAGGTGAGTATGAGAACTGCATGTTTGCAGATTAAATATGAAAGGATGACTATTAATATTAAAACTATTATCACATGTCTTAGCATATTCTAGGTATTTTCTGGCTTATGACTGATTCAGTGTATCACCTTAGATAAGATGTAAATTTTTCCTTTATGCAACTTTTTTCTTCACTTTAAAAACTAACTTTTTAAATGAAAAAAGTGATATAGGCATGTGTTTTGGAAACTCTCTCTAACCATGTTATTCCTCTGCTCTCACACTGACACAGCAGTCATCAACACACTAGAAGACTTATGTGACCAAATATATGGAGTTTTTTCCCCATATATCAAGCGGTGGACACCAGCTTGATGTCCTCCAATTCTGTTCTGACACTCTGTATCTGGAGACAGTGTCATACCTCAAAGGTTGAGGGCTTGGTGGCACAAGACCATCTCCTCCTTCCCCTAGTTGCAAGTCTGGGCCTCTGGAACTTCTGACCAACTGGCTTCAAGTTCGGGTTCTCACAACCTCCTCTTGGGTTCAATAAATTTGCTAGAGTGGCTCACAGAACTCAGGGAAACATGTTTACTGGTTTATTAAGAAAGATATTTTAAGGATGCAAATAAACAGCCCGATGAAGAGATAGATAAGGTAACGTCTGGAGGGGTCCGGCACAGGAGCTTCTGTCTCCATGGAGATGGGGTGTGCCATCCTCCTGGCACGTGGAAGAGGTCTTCATCACCCTCCTGTTAGCCTCCATGTGTTCAACTCTCTGGAGGCTCTCCAAACTCTGTCCTGTGGGGTTTTTAGTGGAGTTTTTATTACATGGGCATGATTGACAGCCATGTAGAAATGTGAGTGGACAAACAGCTCATAATGTAAACCCAGCAAGGTCTGTCTGTTCAGACTTTTCTTGGCCTTTTCTATGTAGCATTCCTTCCTCTAGGGTGTGGGGCAGGATCCTCTCTGGGATGAGAATCTTTTGACGCACAGTCAGATTAGAATCCTGCTTTGGGCAGGTGAGTGAAGGACAGGAGAAGCTCATAGAGAGAGATTCTGTTTCCTGAGGTCTAAAGTGCCCTGACATAACAAGGAATTAGGAGCCAGTAACTGTGAACTAAAACCAATATACATATTATAATACTACAGCATGGATTTTTTAAAAACTCAACAGCACCAAATTAAGTATCCTTCCCATTCCAAGACCCTCATCCCCTGAGTCCCCAATCGTAGAATTCCAGAAGACCCTAAATGTTGTATTTCGTGGTTTTATATATATATATATATATAATTATTTTATTTTATTTTATTTTAAGACAGAGTCTTTCTCTGTCACCCAGGCTGGAGTGCAGTGGCACGATCTCAGCTCACTGCAACCTCTGCTTCCCAGGTTCAAGCGATTCGGGTTCACCCTCCTGAGTAGCTGGGATTACAGACGCATGCCACCACACCCGGTTAATTTTTGTATTTTTAATAAAGACAGTGTTTCACCACGTTGGTCAGGCTGATCTTGAACTCCTGACCTCATGATCTGCCTGCCACAGCCTCCCAAAGTGCTGGGATTATGGGTGTGAGCCACCCCACTCAGCCTTCTTGATTATTTTTAATTGCAGTGGAATACTTCCTTCTAGCCCATTCCAATAAGAAGTAGTATAATATATATATATATGAAAATGACTTTGACATTAGACTTGTAGAAAGTACTTATTCTTAAACTAGTTAATAGATGAAATGAAACTTTTAATTTCATATATCAGTGCATTATAGTCAAGTAGTATAATCTCAGGCCTACTGTTTATATTTTTATAAATTATTAATTACTAAGAAATAATATCATTCCATACATTCTCCTTATCATACTCATATACCATTGCTTTACATGGAAGGATATCTTCAGATCAATAAATCTGTTAAAATTGCCTATTATGAGGTACTATGACTTCTCAGTTAAATATTTTCAGGAATTAAAGCAATATCTGTAGCCAGGGGTGGTGGTGTGTGCCTGTAGTCCTAGCTACTTTGGAGGTTGAGGTGGGAGGATTACCTGAATCTGGGAGGTCAAGGCTGTAGTGAGCTGTGACTGCACCACTGCACAGCAGCCTGGATAACAGAGCAAGACCCTATCTCAAAAAAAAAAAAGAAAAAAAAGAAGAAAGGAGAGGGCATATGTTCTCGGGATCTCCTGAGGGCTGTGTCACAGGGAAAAAAAATGGGAAAAAAAAAGCAATATTGGTTCGTCATTGATGGTATTAGGGTAGCAAAATGACTAAAGGTACCCTGTCATTTTTTTAATTGACAGAGTATCACTCTGTCACTGAGGCAGGAGTGCAGTCACACAAAGCTAACTATGACCTTGAACTCTGGGCTCAAGTGATCCTCCTACCTCAGCCTCCTGAGTTGTTAGGACGATAGGCACATGCCACCATGCCCAACTATGTTTTTAAATAATTTTTTGTAGAGACAGGGTCTCACTGTGTTGCCCAGGCTGATCTTGAGCTCCTGGCCTCAAGCAATCTTCCCCACCTCAGCCTCCCAAAGCACTGAGATTACAGATGTGAGCCATCACTCTTGGCCCAGTTCTTTTGAACACTGAGTGATAGCTTCTTTTGTTTGCTCGTTAGTCTTAGTATATATCATGTGCCTTGGGACATAGAATTTACTTAACACATTTCTTTTAAAACAAGTAGTTATATAAAGTCCTCTACATGCATAAAACTGTTATGTATAATGAGTATTTTTAAATTACCCTTCAGGAATGTAAGTACATTTCAAAACCTGTTTCTATCCATAGTAGTTAAAATAAAATATTTGTATGCTTAAGGGAGTAAACTTAGCTATTGAGACATATTTATCCCCTGACTGAATAATTGTGTTATTACTGATTAAAATATTAATATTTGCCCTTAAGAATCTACAATCCAATTAGGTATAGAAACCTTAAGTACATAAAACATTTAAATAATGGTACATAATAGAATGTGTGATTAGATCTCAAAATAGGCTGGGCTCAGTGGCTCATGTCTGTAATCTCAGAATTTTGGGAGGCCGAGGCAGGCAGATTGCTTGAGCGCAGGAGTTCAAAACTAGCCAGAGCAACATGGTAAGACCCCATCTTTACCAAAAAAATACAAAAATTAGCCAGGCAAGGTGGTGCACGCCTGTGGTCCCAGCTACAAGGGAAGCTCAGCCAAGGGGTTGCTTGAGCCCAGGAGGTAGAGATTGCAGTGAGCTATGATCATGCCGCTGCACTCCAGCCTAGGTGACAGAGAAAGAGTCTGTCTCAAAAAAAAAAAAAAAAAAAATCAAAATAAATGTAGTAAATATCAGATATGGCTGGGCACGTTGATTAATGCCTGTAATCCCAGAATTTTGGGATGCTGAAATGGAAGGATTGCTTGAGCCCAGGAGTTCAAGAAAAGCCTGGGGAACATGGCAAGACCTCATCTCTACAAAAAAATAAATAAATTAGCCAGGCATAGGTTGTACAACCATGGTCCCAGCTATGTGAAAGGCTATGTTAGCCAGATACCAAAAGTGAACCAAAGAAGTCCAGAAGTCATGGAGGTCAAAAGTCAAGCCACAAGCCACTGGCTTTATGATTTCAAAAGTGTATTTCTTTGCATTGAATTGCTGCAAAAGTCTGGTAGGCCTCATGAAGAAGGTATACTAGTAATTCGAATTCAACAGCACATTAAAAGGATCATTCACCATGATCAAGTGGAATTTATTCCAGGATGCAAGGATGGTTCAACATATCCAAATATATATATTTGATATACAGCATTAATAGAATGAAGGACAAAAACCATATGATCATGTCATCTCAATAGATGCAGAGAAAGCACTTGACAAAATTCAACATGCTTTTATGACTAAAAAACTTCAAAAAATTATGTATAGGAGGAATGTACCTCAACACAGTAAAGACCATGTATGGTAACCCCAAAGATAACATCATACTCAGTGGTGAAAAGTTCAAAACTTTTCCTCTAAGGTTAAGACAAAGATGCCCACACTTGCCACTTATATTCAGTGTAGTACCAGGAATCCTAGCCATAGCAGTTAGACAAGAGAGAGAAATAAAAGGCATCCAAATTGGAAAAGAAGTCATCAACTTTTTTCTGTTTGCAGACAACATGACCTTATATACTGAAACCCTAAGACTCCAATAAAAAACTATTAGAACAAATAAGTGAATTCAATAAAGTTGCAGGATATAAAGGCAACATACAAAAGTAAGTAGCATTTCTATGCGCTGACAACAGACTACTTGCAGATAAATTAAGAAGACAATCTCATTTACAGTAACTACAAAAAATAAAATACTTAGGAATAAATATAAGGAGGCAAAAGACCTATACAATGAAAACTATAAAACATTGATGAAAAGAAATTGAAGAAGACATAAACAAGTGGAAAGATATCCTGTGTTTATGGATTGGAAGAATTAATATTAAAATGTTCATACTGCCCAAAGGGATCTACAGATTCAATGTAGTTTCTATCAAAATTCCAATAGCTTTTTCTTTCTTTCCTTTTTTTTTTTGTTTTGTTTTGTTTTGTTTAAAAATTCTGGCTGGGCACGGTGGCTTGCACCTGTAATCCCAGCACTTTGAGAAGCTGAAGCGGGTGGATCACTTGAGGTCAGGAGTTTGAGACCAGCCTGGCCAACATGGTGAAACCTGGTCTCTACTAAAAATACAAAAATTAACCAGATGTGGTGGTGTAATCCCAGCTACTAGGGAGGCTCAGGCAGTAGAATTGCTTGAACCCAGGAGGCGGAGGTTACAGTGAACCGAGATCATGCCTCTGCACTCCAGCCTGGGAGTCTCAAAAAAAAAAAAAAAAAAAAAAAAAAAAAAAAAAAAATCCAGTAACTTTTTTCACAGAAGTAGAAAAAAAATCCTAAAATTTGTATGGACCTAGAAAAGACCTCAGATAACCAAAGAAATCTTGAGCAAAAAGAACAAAGCTGGCCAAGCGTGGTGGCTCACACCTGTAATCGTAGCACTTTGGGAGGCCGAGGTGGAGTTCAAGCTCAGGAGTTCAAGACCAGCCTGAGCTCAGGAGTTCAAGACCAGCCTGGGCTGGTGACACGGTGAAACCCCGTCTCTACTAAAATACAGAAAATTAGCTGGGCATGGTGGCATGCACCTGTAATCCTAGCTACTCAGGAGGCTGAGGCAGAAGAATTTCTCTAGAACCCGGGAGGCGGAGGTTACAGTGAGCCGAGATTGTGCCATTGCACTCCAGCCTGGGGGCAGAGTGAGACTACATCTCTAAAATAAAAAAAAAGAACAAAGCTGCAAAGCTGAAGGCATCACATTACC
The DNA here is from genome assembly GCF_000951035.1 of Colobus angolensis palliatus. Lineage (NCBI taxonomy): Eukaryota > Metazoa > Chordata > Mammalia > Primates > Cercopithecidae > Colobus > Colobus angolensis. The sequence goes on from NW_012118043.1 coordinate 4,259,978, forward strand.
TGACTTCAAAATATACCACAAAGCTGTAATAATCAAAACAGTATAATATTAGTATTAAAATATCTACATAGACCAGTGGAACAGAATAGAGAGCCCAGAAATGAATCCATGCATTTACAGTCAATTGTTATCTTTAACAAAGATGCCAAGAACCCACAATGGGGAAAGGATAGTCTCTTCAATAAATGGTATTGGGACAACTGGGTGTCCACATGCAACAGAATGGAATTACACTCTTACCTTACACCATATACAAAAATCAACTCAAAATGGCTTAAAAACTTAAATGTAAGACCTGAAGCTGTAAAACTACTAGAAGAAAACATAGAGGAAAAGGTTCATGGCATTGGTTTGGGCAATAATTTTTTTGGGTATGAGCCAAAAAGCACAGCCAACAAAGCAAACATAGACAAATGGTATTATACAAACCAAAAGACTTCTGCATAGCCAAGGAAACAATCAGCAGAGTGAAAAGACAACTATAGAATGGGAGAATGTATTTGCAAACCACACATCTGATAGGGGGTTAATAGCCAAAATAGGTAAGGAACTCAAACAACTTAATAGTAAGAAAACAAATCACCTGGCCAGGCACGGTGGCTCATGCATGTAATCCCGGCACTTTGGGAGGCTGAGGCAGATGGATCACTTGAGCCCAGGAGTTCAAGACCAGCCTGGGCAACATGGTGAAACCCCCATCTCTACAAAAGAATACAAAAATTATTCGGGTGTGGTGGCATACACCTGTAGTCCCAGCTGCTCAGAAGGCTGAAACAGGGATCACTTGCGCCTAGGAGGTGGAAGTTGCAGTGAGCCAGGATCATACCACTGCACTCCAGCCCAGGCAACAGAGCCAGATCCTGTCTCAAAAAATAAAAATAAAAATAGAAGAAAGAAAACAAATTACCCGATTAAAAAAATGGGCAAAGAGTCTGAGCAGACATTGTTTAAAAGAAGACATAAAAGTGACCAACAGAGGTATATAAAAAAAGTTCAACATCATTAATCGTCAGATAAATTCAAATTAAAACCACAATGAGATATTACCTCACACTTGTTTGAATGGCTATCATATAAAAGACAAAAGATAACAAGCATTGGAGAGGATACGGGGAAAGGAAACCCTTATACACCGTTGGTGCGAAGGTAAATTAGTAGAGCCATTATGGAAAACAATATGGAGATTCCTTAAAAATTAAAAATAGACGTATCATATGCTCTAGCAATCCCACTATGGGGTATATATCTAAAGGAAGTTAAATCTATATGTTGAAGAGATATCTGCACTCCCATGTTCATTGCAGCATCTTCACAACAGCCAAGCTGTGGAATCAAACTAAGTGTCCATCAACATGGGAATGAATAAAGAAAATGTGGCATATATATGTATACTTACAAACACATACACACACACACACACACAGACACAATAGAATACTATTCAGCCTTAAAAAAGAAGGAATCCTGTTACTTGTGAGAACATGGATGACCCTGGAGATTATTCTAAGTGAAATAAGCCCAGCACAGAAAGATTAATACTGAATTATCTTACTTATATGCAGAATCTAAAAATGTTAAACTCATAGAACTAGAGAGTAGAATGGTGATTACCAGGGGTTGGGGTAGTGAGGAGTTGTGGAGATGTTGGTCAAAGAACGTAAAACTTCAGTTAAAGAGAAGGAATAAGTTAAAGAGATCTACTCTACAACATGGTCACTATAGTTAACAAACGTTTTGGGGGGCGGAGCAAGATGGCCGAATAGGAACAGCTGCAGTCTCCAACTCCCAGCGCGAAGGACACAGAAGACCGGTGATTTCTGCATTTTG
>NW_012118043.1:4267454-4286744 GCF_000951035.1 Colobus angolensis palliatus
ACATGGCACAAGTATACATATGTAACAAACCTGCACGTTATGCACATGTACCCTAGAACTTAAAGTATAATAAAAAAAAAAATTAAAAAAAAAAAACAAACGTTTTATATTGAAAAATTGCTGAGAGAATAGATTTTATTCCACAACAAAATAAGTATGTGAAATAATTAGCATGTGCGAATTAGCTTGGTTTAGCTCTTCCACAATGTATACTTCAAAACATGTGCACAATAAATATACACAATTTTTGTCAATTTAAATAAATAAAGAAATGTTTAAAAACAAAAACATCATGTTGTGCACCTTTAAAAAAAACCCGCGGCCAGGCGCGATGGTGGCTCACACCTGTAATCCCACCACTTTGGGAGGCTGAGGCAGGCGATCACAAGGTCAGGAGTTCAAGACCAGCCTGGCCAATATGGTGAAATCCCATCTCTACTAAAAATAAAAAAATTATCCGGGCATGGTGGCGGGCACCTGTAGTCCCAGCTACTTGGGAGGCTGAGGCAGGAGAATGGCCTGAACCTGGTAGGCAGAGGTTGCAATGAGCCAAGATCGTGCCTCTACACTCCAGTCTGGGCAAGAGAGTGAGACTGTGTCTCAAAAAAAAAAAAAAAAAAAACCTGCTATCTCTCCTAATTTCTGATTAAATTAATCTTGACAAAATAAGAAGAGGAAAAGAAAGTCCCCACTTCTTCTATAGTTGTAGAATGGCAAATGCAATTCTGTATCATTAAACTGTCTCTGCGGGTCTCAAAAAGATATCTGTACACTCATCTTCATAGCAACATTATTCACAATAGCTAGAACATGAAAGCAGTGCAAGAATTCATTGGGAGATGAATTGATCAGCAAAATGTAGTGTAGACACAATGGAATATTATTCTGCTTTAAAAAGGAAAGAAATTCTGACATATGCTACAACATGGATGAACCTTGAGGACATTATGCTAAGTGAAATAAGCCAGTCACAAAAAGGACAAATACTGTATGTTTCCACTTATATGAGGTACATCAAATGGTCAAATTCATGAAGACAGAAAGCACAATGGTGGTTGCCAGAGACTGGGTAGGGAAGGAGATGGGAAGTTACTGTTTAATAGGTATGGGGTTCCAATTTGGGAAGATGAAAAAAGTTCTGGAGGGGGAATGGTGGTGATGATGGCACAACAATGTGAATGTACAACCATATTAATATACCACTGAACTGTACACTTAAAAATGGTTATGATGGTAAATTTTTTGTATATTTAACCACAATAAAATTTATTTTGAAAATAAACTGATATCCAGGCCTCCAAATAATTCAAGAAGGAGAGAACTTTAACTTTTCACAAATTTCACGAGAAACAGGGTTGAGTGGTTAGTTTGTAGGATGGTGCGGAAACCAGACTTGATGGAAAATGCATACTGGTGAGTGGCAAGATGCTAAGATTGGAAAATTATGGAGATAAAAGATTCTGAATATTTGAATCCCAGGCAGAATCATTTATATAGTTTTAATATGTAGGTATTGATTCCTGTTTTTGATTAAGGGGAGAGCATGATAAAACCAGAATTTCAGGAATGTTAGTCTGGAATTTATTGAAGGGCAGAAATATGGATTTAGTTAGGGTGACCAAATTATTATAACTTCCCAGAAATGGAAATGGAAGTGGAAGCATATAGTATGTACATGTTTTTGGTACAAGCAATACAGAGCTAAGTGAGCTACAAAGGAGACAGGAGTCAAAAATAACTTCTAGGAAGAAATATTGATGCCATAATTTTTGTGAAAAGGGTATGTGGTAGTTTAAATCTTTAATTTTTAATTCATATAATATAAAAAAGACAGCTATGCTAATAATGTTTCTTGTCTATATAATTGCAGATCTCTACAATATGGAAATCAGTTCATATATCAGTCAATGCCACGAATGTTAACTCTATGGCTCGATTATGGTACAAAGGCATATGAATGGGAAAAAGGTATAACTCTTCATGTAAAAATTTTAAAGGACTAGGAATTATAACTTTGGTATAAAGTCAGATTTGGCTGGGCAGTCTAATTTCCTAAAAGCTTGGAATGACTGATAATTAAGATGTTACGTAAGTATGAGTAAGATACTAAATGTTAAAAAGGAAAAACAAATCATAGACATTTAAAGTAGTTTTAATTCAGGGCCACAAATAAAAATCTGATTATTTCTTGATGAACCTAACACATATTAAAATGTGTTAGTTTTAGCCAAATAATTTACCCTACAAATTAAAATGGATAGTGAAAATTAATGTCCCCTGGGTTTTTGAATGGCTGTAAATATTTTTTTCTAGTTGGACAGAGACAACTGTCGTTTCACAGATTGACAAGTGATCTAGCCTTGGGCATGGGAATAACACACTTTAAAGCTATTTTTAAAACAAAATTTTTGTTCTGTGAAATGAACTGATATACTGATTTTTCTCTTTCCTTTACTGTTTTTTAAACTTATTTTTTCCCCCAGCTGGCCGTTCCGATCGTGTACAAATGAGGAATGATTTGGGTAAAATAAACAAGGTTATCACAGAGCATACAAACTATTTAGCTCCATATCAATTTTTGACTGCTTTTTCACAATTGATCTCTCGAATTTGTCATTCTCATGATGAAGTTTTTGTTGTCTTGATGGAAATAATAGCCAAAGTATTTCTAGCCTATCCTCAACAGGCAATGTGGATGATGACAGCTGTGTCAAAGGTAAAAGGGTCTTTTATCTTTTTATATGAAAAGGGTCTTTTATCATTTTATTTGAAACTGATTATGTGATACTAATATGTAGATACAAGTTCCAGGGCTTCTCTCCTATATTAGATTAGTAATTTTAAATTGTTTTAAAGAGAGAAATTATAGCATTATATCTTAATATTTGGATATATTTACCATATGAAATGAAGTAACTAGCATGTTTAAGATCAAATAATTCAGCATGTGTTTTCTTTATGAAGTCTAGTAAACAGTTAATGCTTGATGCAAAATGGTTACCTATGTTTTCACAAATATTTTAATCCAAAGTACCTGAATTTTTATTTTTATTTTCCTTAAGAAACAGGATCTTTCTCTGTTGCCCAGGCTGAGAGCAATGGTGGGATCATAGCTCAGTGCAGCCTCAAAGTCCTGGGTTCAAGTGACTCTCTTGCCTCAGCTTCCCAGTAGCTAGGACGATAGGGATGTGTCACCATGTACAGCTAATTTTTAAATTCTTTTTGTAGAGATGGGATCTTGCTGTGTTGCTCAGGCTGGGCTTAAACTCTTGGGCTCAAGTGATCCTTCTGCTTGGGCCTCCCAAAGTGCTGAAATTACAGGCATGAGCTATCGTGCCCTGCCAGCACCTGAATTTTTAATACTAAAAAACCGTTATTGCATCATTGAAGGGAATTCATATGTTGGTCGATATATGTAATAAGTAAGTGTTTAGAGAATTTAGGCAATACAGAGACATAAAACAAAAATTAAAATTCACACCTTGGGCCATTCATTAAGGTTTTTTTGTTTTGTTTTGTTTGTTTGTTTGTTTTTGAGACGGAGTCTCGCTCTGCCGCCCAGGCTGGAGTGCAGTGACCAGATCTCAGCTCGCTGCAAGCTCCGCCTCCCGGGTTCATGCCATTCTCCTGCCTCAGCCTCCGGAGTAGCTGGGACTACAGGCGCCTGCCACCTCGCCCGGCTAGTTTTTTGTATTTTTTTTAGTAGAGACGGGGTTTCACCGTGTTAGCCAGGATGGTCTCGATCTCCTGACCTCGTGATCCGCCCGTCTCGGCCTCCCCAAGTGCTGGGATTACAGGCTTGAGCCACCGTGCCCGGCCTCATTAATGTTTTGATGTAATTTTATTTGTATATTTTCTAGCATATTTTAACACTAAATTTAATTATGTTGCCATACATTTCACATTTTTCACTTTATTGTTTCCCTGTTATTAAATATGATTTAAAGATATTTTAATATATAAAATTCTAAAAAATAGCCTTCAATAACTTATTTAACTGTTTAGTTAATCATTAAGGTTATTTCTATTTTTCTTGCTGTTGTAACACATCTAGCTATGTCTATGTTTATTCTCATTTCTAATTATTTCTTCAGGGCAGATCCCTATAACTTTATAATTCACAAAGTTATAGTGTGGCAATATTTGTATGGCTCTTGATAACATTACCAAATAAATTTTCAGGAAATTTGTATCATGTAAACTCTCATCATGAATACTTTTTAAGTTTTTTGTCGATCAAAAATCTTTTTAAGATTTTTCAAGAATCTTATATAAAATAGTATTTAACTCTTTTTTATGACAGTCTTCTTATCCCATGCGTGTGAACAGATGCAAGGAAATCCTAAATAAAGCCATTCATATGAAAAAATCCTTAGAGAAGTTTGTTGGAGATGCAACTCGCCTAACAGATAAGCTTCTAGAATTGTGCAATAAACCGGTACTATCATAATCTTAGTGTTTATAAACTGATGTGGGGTAATTATATATATATTTATATAATTTGAGCTGATTTTTTCATTTGATTAATTAAAATTCTAACATATAGGTGTACACATATATAAAAATGTATTACGTATTTTAATTATTTATGATTTATCTTAATAAAGCAGTTTTTAATATTTCTAATATATCTTACTTCAAAATACCTTCTAATATTTATAAAAGTTCTTAATGTAAATTAAGAATTTTCTGAGGGTAGATATCCATGTTTCTCAGAAATTTTTAGTAGAGAATATGAAATAAGCCATAAAAATATAAGTATGTAAAATATTCAAAGTTACTTATAGCAGTCTCTATGATGATATCATATCTTTAAACTTTCAAAATTCATATACATTATTAAACTACACTTATGATACGGAAGATGGTTGGGGTTTTACTTCTCATTCTTTTAGTATACATTTCAGTGCTGGTAGGGGGACAAGCACTATGCTAAGGGAAACAAGATGAATAAAATCTGTTCTCTGCCTGAGGTGCTTATAGTCTTATAGGGAACTAAGCAGATGGTTATCTAGAGTAATAAGTACTTTTTTCAGTAGATTTGTGACTAAAGTAGGAATATGGTTACCAGAGTAACCCCATAATTCTACCTAAGGTATTAGAGAAAAACCCCCAAGGATGTATAGGAAAGATAAAAGTGGGAGGTGGGGGTGGTTATAAGGAGGGAGAGAGAAGCTCTTTAATAAGGTACATAGCTAGACTTCACCTGACAAATATTCAGAGTCCATCATTGTTTATAGATGAAAAGATACAGATATATTTCTCACCTTTCCTTTATCAATAAACATCTCAAAAGTGTAATCTGCATTTATTATCTCCATTAATCCCATTTGACCTCTGATGTACTTGACATTATCAAAAACAGTGTTATGGTGGCCAACATTTATTAAAACACTAATACTATTGTAAGTGCTTTACAACAGATTTCCAGTTCTTTATCTGAAACCATTGTGGCAAGCTACACCTAGAAATTCAGGATTTTTAAGAGTTTTAAGGTAATATAGTGCATATTTAATATTTGATATTTCCACTGAGGGTAACCTGTTGGAGTATCCCATAATCAAACACATACTGTTTCTTCAGTGAGAGTTTGATTTACAGAACTCTTTGGATTTTCTAATATCTGATAATAGATTTTAGGCTTCTACTGTCTCCTTTAATCATTAAACAATCCTATGATGTAGGTACTATTATTAATGAGGTAAATGGCAGAGGTTAAAATGGGTTGATTAGGAAACCACAGACTGCTGAGCCTTTGTAATTACAATATTGTAAAAGTGAAATTTTTGTTCTAGTTGAATTTAAGGTAAACACAAACTAAAATGCACTATTTATTTTTTCAGGTTGATGGAAGTAGTTCCACATTAAGCATGAGCACTCATTTTAAAATGCTTAAAAAACTGGTAGAAGAAGCAACATTTAGTGAAATCCTCATTCCTCTGCAATCAGTCATGATACCTACACTTCCATCAATTCTGGGTACCCATGCTAACCATGCTAGCCATGAGCCATTTCCTGGACATTGGGCCTATATTGCAGGGTTTGATGATATGGTAAACTTCAGTTTTATATGACTATGATTTTAAAATTTAGTTGTTAACTTCAAATTAAGATAAAAAGTATATTTCACAGAATCTACATGAATCTTACTTGTGAAGAAAAAAAAATATTGGAAATACAGAAGAGTAAAACTAAACTCATTTGTACGGATGGCAAAAAAATTCAGTGATTAAAAAAAATTCTGATTCATGATTCACATTCACCCTAATGTTTTGATTTTTCAAATACTCCTATAGTTTTAGTATGACTATAATTTTTACTTTTTCACAGTTTGATTTTTCCTCTACTTTTTTTTTTTTTTTTTTGGAAACAGGGTCTCATTCTGTTGCCCGGGCTGGAGTACAGTGGTGTGATCTTAGCTCACTGCAACCTCTGCCTCTCAGGCTTAAGCAATTTGCTCACCTCAGCCTTTTGAGTAGCTGGGACTACAGGTGCATGTCACCATGCCCAGCTAATTTTTAAAATTTTTTGAAGATACGGGGTTTCGTCATGTTGCCCAGGCTAGTCTCGAACTCCTAGGCTCAAGCCATCCTCCTGCTCAGCCTTCCATGTTAGTATAACAAACGTGAGCCACTGTACCCAGTCTACGCTTTGTTTTTAATTTAAGCAGTATTGTTCACCTTATTTACTCACTCCATTAGGTACACTTAATTTTGGAGGAGTTTGTTATTTCAGAAATCAAATTACTTTTAATTGATAAAGCATTGAAAAACAGAATCTCAGGCTTTGCAGAAAGATCCTGAAAAGATGTTTCAAAAATCTTTTAAACATTTTGACTGCTTTGAAGGGGGCTGTCTGTATTTGAATATGTAAGTACTTGTATTGGCGATGAAGTAATCTTTTTATGTCGTAGCTATTTTTAATGGGTGAAAATGTTTCTGTTCATAGACAGTCATTGTTTTCATAGGTCATAGATAATTAAAATAAAAAAATTTAAAATACAAATTCATTACATAATATAGCTTGTAATTTTTTTTTTTTTTATGTAACTCAAGGTTTATAATATATAGACATTTACACAGAAATTTTTGGCCCTAATTCATATATAACTCATTATATTTTAGGTGGAAATTCTTGCTTCTCTTCAGAAACCAAAGAAGATTTCTTTAAAAGGGTCAGATGGAAAGTTCTACATCATGATGTGTAAGCCAAAAGACGACCTGAGAAAGGATTGTAGACTAATGGAATTCAATTCCTTGATTAATAAGGTTTGGAAATAGTTTGCTTTTATTTTATTTATTTATTTTTTATTTTAAAAAAATTTGACTATTATAAAACCAGAATGCTTTTATTTCAGAGTTGCTATAATTACTATCAATCTGATATAGGCATTTTAGTATACAAACGGATCACTCTTAAAAAGCAGGAATGAAATATACTGTCTTTTTCATTTTCACTTAATTTTTTTATTGAGATAAAATGTACATGCATAAAACTTAACATTTAACAGTTTTTGAAGTATATTATTCAGTGGCATTAAGTACATTCACATTGTTACACAATCATCACCACCATACCTCTCCAAAACTTTTTTCATCTTCCCAAATTGGAACTCTGTATCTATTAAACAATAACTTCCCATTTCCCTTCCCCTCAGCCTTCGGCAGCCACCATTTACTTTGTCTCCATGAACTTAACCATTTGAGGTACTTCATATAAGTGCAGTATTTCTCCCTTTATGACTGGCTTAAATCACTTGGCATTATTCAGCGTTCATTCATTTTATAGCAAGTGTCAGAATTTTCTCCCTCTAAAAGCCGAATAATAGTCTAATAATTTCCATCCACATTTTATTTATCTATTTATCCAATGATGGACATTTGGAAGCTTCTACCTTTTGCCTGTTAATATATTTATCAAAAGATAAATAGGCTGGGTGCAGTGGCTCAGACTTGTAATTCTAACACTTTCGGAGGCCCAGGAAAGAGGACCACTTGAGGCCAAGAGTTTGAGACCAGCCTGGCCTATATAGTGAAACCCTGTCTCTACAAAAAATAAAAAAAAATTAGCCAGGCATGTGTCTGTATTCCTAGCTACTCAGGAGGCTGAAGCAGGAGTATCGTTTGAGCCCAGGAGTTCGAGGCTACAGTGAGCTATGATCATGCCACTGCACTCTAGCCCAGATGACAGAGCCAAGACCCTGAGTCTTAAAAATAAATAAATAGATAAATAAAAGGTAATCATTAGCATTTTTTCAGTTCTATTGGTATTTGATTTCTATCTCAAAGATGATATGAGGAATCTTATTAAAGGGTTATTATAAATGTACGGTTTTATGTATTTTGAATTATTCTGTAACCAGGTATTTGTAAATGCATAGCGTATGTTTTTTCTATTGGTAAAAATTGATCCATACTGTGGAAAGATGAAACTTCATTATTTTTCTAAAAGCTTTTTCTCCTTTCTTCTCATTGCCTTCCCACATTTTAAAGTCATAGATCTTTAGCATAGAAAAGATGTAGCACTAGATGAGTTTTTAAAAAAAGAACAATTATCGTCTGCTTGGTTTAACCAAAAGTAATTTAAAAATTAATACCACATTAAAAACCTATTTCAAAAGCAATATGAAAAGGAGGATTATTTTTTATTTTAACATATTATTTGGGCTGGGTGTGGTGGCTCATGCTTGTAATCCCAGCATTATGGGAGGCTGAAAAGGGCAAATCACTTGAGGCCAGTAGTTCGAGACCATCCTGGCCAACATGGCGAAAACCTTTTTCTACTAAAAATACAAAAATTAGCCAGGCACGACGGTGTACGCCTGTATTCCCAGCTACTTGGGAGGCTGAGGCATGAGAATTGGTTGAGCCTGGGAGGCGGAGGTTGCAATGAGCCCAGATCGTGCCACTGCACTCCAGCCTGGGTGACAGAGTGAGATTCTGTCTCAACAACAACAAAAAAGTATTGTTTGTTAAAATGGTATCTTAATTCACTAACCACTGAACCATTAGTATGTTCTCTCCAAAGCTCCCTGAGTGTTTTTCTGAGTATCAGATTTACTTGAGTATCAAGTGGCCTGGCTTTAGTTTACAAATTTACATTAATCAGCTTTGTTACTTTAATTATTTTGTTACATTTTCCCTCATGAACATGGTAAGATAAAATAGCCTGATTGTAAAAATCTATGTTAGTTTTGGAGGCCACACAGTGATCTTTATATGAGATTCTATGGCCATATTGTTTTCCTGGTAGTTATGGAACCTATTTCCTAAAGTGTAAAATGTATTTTTGGTCAGGGATTGTGCTTTTGAATTGAGCAGGTTATAATTATAGATGTGTGCTTACTTCATACAGGTCTAGAATTAAACGTAATACTGTTTATTTTTACCTGATACATCAGGATCAATCAGATGAAATATGTAAGCCTTTCTTCTGCTAAGGGATAGCTTTTGAAATAAGGTTGTGATAAACCACAAGAGAAGCAATACATTTTGAGGATGTCGTAGAACTTATGCTCTATTGTTTATGTATTTTAGAAATAATTAAAATTGGCCAGGTGTGGTGGCTCACGCCTGTAATCCCAGCACTTTGGGAGGCTGAGGCGGGTGGATCATGACGTCAGGAGATCGAGACCATCCTGGCTAACACGGTGAAACCTCGTCTCTACTAAAAATACAAAAAATTAGCTGGGCGTGGTGGCAGGCGCCTGTAGTCCCAGCTACTCGGGAGGCTGAGGCAGGAGAATGGCGAGAACCCGGGAGGCGGAGCTTGCAGTGAGCCGAGATCACGCCACCCTGGGTGACAGAGCAAGACTCCCTCTCAAAAAAAAAAAAAAAGAAATAATTAAAATTAAATAGCAGTCTCTGTGCCTAAAGACTTAATGTTTCAGTAATACCTCTAAAGCAATAGAAAATAAAACAGCAGTATTTTGTCATTGTTAAATATACAACTTAAATATTTTAAACACAATATTCTTGTCACATTAATAGTGAATAATTAAAAAGAAGGACCTACCCAGGACATTTTTAATAATTTGTAAATAGAGATACTGTCCCAGTAGTTTCCTTCCCTACCATTCAGAAGAATTATTCATGTATACCACATAGTAAGCCTTCATCGACATTCTTTTGTTATGAAATGAACAATCTTTAGATATATTTGATATAATGTTTAGAAATTTTGAGTTCTATCTTGTTTTTAAATTTATGTGTATTTTTTAACAGTGCTTAAGAAAAGATGCAGAGTCTCGTAGAAGAGAACTTCATATTCGAACATATGCAGTTATTCCACTGAATGATGAATGTGGGATTATTGAATGGGTGAACAACACTGCTGGTTTGAGACCTATTCTGACCAAACTATATAAGGAAAAGGGTACTAAAATTAATTCTTATAAGTATACAGTGTGGGTATAATAGCTACTAAGTCATATAATATGGGTATATTGGTATTAATATATGTTAGCCTATGTTTTTTGATATAAGCCATAGTGAAATTTCTAGATTTTATATACAGAAACACTTAAGTGTTTCTCTCCCTCCCTCCCTCCCTCCCTTCCTTCCTTCCATTTTGATTCCTTCCCTGTCTTCATCCCAATAGGATTTGAGGTAGCTTACAAAACTATATATGAATATTTGTTTTTCACAGATATTGGTTAACAATTCTGAAACTACTTTATGTATATACAGTACTAGTCTTTAGCAAATAAGTAAATACGTTGTATATAATGAGAGCCAGTTTTCTCATTGTTGGAGAAAGGAAAGAGAGAAGGCTAGAATGAAGTCTTATGTTTTAGATTGGAATAAGAGGCTCCAACTGTCCAAACCTGGGATAATTTGAGCAACAAAATAAATAATGATTGTAAACTATTATAACTCATGGAATAAACAAATAAACATGAGTCCATACTGATATAAATAAATATTTGAGTAAATAAATAGGGAAGTGAAAGAAATAAATAGGAAATAAGGAATTTCTTCCTTATATTCTAATAGAATTTCAATGAATAAATGTAGAAAGGATGATGGAAATAGGAAATCACCAATTAGCAAACACTACAGTAATACTTATTGTAGGCAGTGATTATTAATGAATGCTAAAATTAATAGGCAAAGATGAGAAACAGGTTATTTGAAGAATCTTGAAGTATCTCCCTATCAGATACTTACCAATTATAAAGGGAAAAGTATAGTAACTTTACAGTAGAGAAACAAAAATATAACTGGTCCAAACTCCTTACAAATGTCAAAGTAATGAAAGACAAAGAAAGAGATTTCCCAGATTTGATGACATTAAGAAGTTGACATTTGATGACAACTAAATGTAATGTGTAATCCTGGATTGGATCCTGACCCCCAAACAAAGTGTGTTAGTGGAACAGCTGGTGAAATTTGAATAAAGTCAGAAGTTTGGTTAATAATACTGTAACAATAAGAATTTCCTCATTTGAATAATTGTACTATTGTTATGCAAGAATGAACATTAAGGAAAGCTGGGTGAAGAATATGTGGGAACTCCGTATCGATGATGTAACTTTTTGTAACATCTAAACTTATTTTAAAATAAGATGTTTTTAAAGTGCATATGGTATAACACATTAAAAATGAATAGATCAAGTTATCAAAGTGAAGTAGAAAATAAGTGTATGTTTTCATACATAATTTGTATGGTATTTGCCGTAACAAATTACTGCAAATTAGGCGATTTTAAACAGTAGAAATTTATCTTCTCATGGTTCTGGAGGCTAAAGATACAATATACCATGATCTCTCTGAAGGCTAATGTTCCTTGCCTTTCTTTTAACCTTCTGGTGTTCTGTGGCTTCTGGATGTATTGTACCACATTGCCTTTATTGTTACATAGCATTGTCTCTATGTCTCTGTGTCTCTATTTTCTCACAAGAACACCAGTCATTGGATTATTGAATTAAGGGCCCACCTTAATGACTTTGTCTTAACAACATTACATCTGCAAAGATCCTGTTTCTGAATAAGCTCACATTCCTGGGTACCAAGAATTAGGATTTCAGCATATTTTTTGAGAGATAAAGTTCAATTTATAACATTAAGTAATACTGTTAAATTACTATATAATGAGTATTATGCCAAGTATGTTAGATACATTATTTTATTTATTATTAACACGCCTGATTATCCCTATTTTATGGACAGTGCCAGAGAACTTACGTAACTTGTCTGAGTTCACAGTTGCAAAACTGAAACTCAAAGACACTTGAGTCAGAGTTCAAAGAACTTGCTGTTGACTACTTTATTTATAAGTATGAAATATTGTATATGTCTGAGTTTGGATTTGAAAATATATTTTTTCTTTGATAATTTGTGTCAATGTAAAAATATATATATATACATATATATTGATATGTACATATATATGCAAAATAAGTTCATATGGGACTTAATTCTGAGTCTTGTATTCTGCAACTATTTGATTTCATAACACTGGTTTTAACTGACATTAATTTGCATCAATAAGAGGCTTCACTTGGGTAACTACAGTGGACCCCCCTTATCTGGGGGATTGCTTCAGAATACCCTCACATATCAAAATCCACACATACTCAAGTCTCTCAGTCAGCCCTACAGAACCTGCATGTATGAAAAGTCAGCCCTCAGTATATGATGATTTTGCATCCCATGTTTTTGATCCATGTTTGGTTGAAAAATATCACATGTAAGTGGACCCACACAGTTCAAACTCACATTGTTCAAGGGTCATCTGTATCAAGGGAAGATAATGTGGTTTATTATTTTATTATATGATCAGTAACTTTATGTATGCTTAATTGAAAATTTTTCATTTATGCTTGTTTTTCAATAACAATTTGAATAAAAGTAGGTGTTTCCTGTCCAATTTTAACAAAAAAACTTTGCCCCTTTTTTCATTTGGCTGATGTGATTATCATATATCACTCTTCCTCGCAGGAGTGTATATGACAGGAAAAGAACTTCGCCAGTGTATGCTACCAAAGTCAGCAGCTTTATCTGAAAAACTCAAAGTATTCCGAGAATTTCTCCTGCCCAGGCATCCTCCTATTTTTCATGAGTGGTTTCTGAGAACATTCCCTGATCCTACATCATGGTAACTTACCAAGAATATTATATGTTGTTATGGTTGAATGTTTATTTTTAATATTTTAGATTTATATTCGCCTCATATGGTATATGGATATTTCATAGGCATTGTGTTTCTTTTAGGTACAGTAGTAGATCAGCATACTGCCGTTCCATTGCAGTAATGTCAATGGTTGGTTATATTCTGGGGCTTGGAGACCGTCATGGTGAAAATATTCTCTTTGATTCTTTGACTGGTGAATGCGTACATGTAGATTTCAACTGTCTTTTCAATAAGGTATGTGATGTGAGTTACTCTTACTAATTGTATGTTTTCCCCCAATTTCCTTTTCTCAACAACTGTTCTTCCTTGACATACCTGTTGGTAGCAGTTATACTCACAGTTGAGTTATATTGATAATTTGTTGACTAGTTTTCATCAGTCAATCATGTAGTAATGCATATTAGGATGGAGAGAACTTAGAAGAGTGATACTGTACAGCTAGTACTGAATTTGAAGTCCAAGAACATAGGTTTAGGTTCTGACTCAATTATTAGTTATGTGAATATGGGCAGATCAGTTCATTTTACTGAGACTCAGTTTTAGAGAGACAGAGTAGTTTAATATGATAGTTTCCATTCTAGCAACATATCAGAATTATCCAATAATTAAAAAAAAAATTATAGATACCCAGGAGATTTAGATTCTGTAGATCCAAAGTGGGGCCTGGGAATAAATTGAGGTAATTGGACCCATCTTTAAGGCCCCCTACAATTTTCCAGTATTAGAATCCTGCAGGGCAGACTGGTAGGTTAGCGCACTATTTTCTTCACCTCCATCATCTACAGGTTGCCTTGTGCTGTCACAAGAAACCAAGAAAGATCATAGATCCAACTGAGAACAAATCAGAGATAAAACACTGGCATGGGTTAAACCATACAAGAGAGGAATTTAGGGTAACTGATTGGAGGGATGAAAGGTCCCTAGAAAAGGCAGATTAGAGGACAGCAGAAAATGAACAACTGGACTTCATTATATGACACATTTTATTTCCTTTATGAGGGGATGTGAGCATCTGACCCTTGGCTGCTTCTCATCTCTTGTTTTAAGATGAAAGTGTTAAAGAAAAATAGAAATATATGAGAATATTTGTATTTCATATTACTCAAGAAAGACAAAGAAAATACGAGACTAAATATTGAATGCATAAACTTTCTCTGTAATACTGTTTATTCACTATACTAAACTCGATGAAAGGGAAGTCCACTTATCTCCTAGATCTTATCCAAGATCAAGTATGGTTTCAGTTCTATAAAAGCAAAGGCAGAGAGCTACATGGCTCCTTCATGTTACAAACCTCTAATGTAATTACAACATAAATATTTTGAAGGTATTTTTGCTCTTTGTTGAAAGAATCTGGACATGAAGTTCTCTGAGTAAAGATTTTTAAATTCTAACATTGTTAGTTTGTAACAAAATGTATTGTTTCTAAGGGAGAAACCTTTGAAGTTCCAGAAATTGTACCATTTCGCCTGACTCATAATATGGTTAATGGAATGGGTCCTATGGGAACAGAGGGTCTTTTTCGAAGAGCATGTGAAGTTACAATGAGGCTTATGCGTGATCAGCGAGAGCCTTTAATGAGGTAATCATCTATACTTTGTAAATAATTTAACAGTAACCTTGAATATAATTATTGGCCCCTACATATGTTTGTTTTTATATGGGAAACACTTTGCACTGACTGAAATAGTTTTTTTAAATAATAGCTTTATGCAGATATAATTTACATACCATAAATTCACCCCTTTAAAGGTACATAATTAAGTGGTTTTTACTATAGTCACAAGATTGTGCAACCATTACCACTATCTAATTTTAAAACATTTTCATCAGCCCAAAAAGAAATTCCACAGGCATTAGCAGTCACTCCTGATTCCTTCGCCCTCCCACCCCTGCTGTCTACTTGTAACCACTCATTTATAATATTTTCTATCTCTATGGATTTACCTGTTCAGGACATTTCATATAAATGGAATCATCTAATATGTGGCCTTTCATGTTTGTCTTCTTTCACTTAACGTAATATTTTCAGTGTTCATCATGTATCAGTATTTCGTTGTTTTTTATTGCCAGATGGTATCCTGTTATATGGATATACTACATTTTCTTTTTCTGTTCATCAGTTAAGAGACATTTGGATTGTTTCCACCTTTTTTGTATTATAAATAGTTTGGCTGTGAACATTGTGCACAAGTTTTATGTGGACATATGTTTTCGGTTCTTGTGTGTATACCTGGGAGTGGAATTGCTGGGTCATATGTTAAATCCTATACTTAACATTTTGAAGAACTCTCAAATCATTTTCCAAAGCAGTTGTAACAATTTATAATCCCACTAGTAATGTATGTGGGTTTCAATTTCTCTACATCTTTTCTAACACTGGTTATTGTCTGCCTTTTTTATTTTACCCATTCTAGGGATGTGAAGTTGTATCTCATTGTGGTTTTAATTTGCATTTCCCTAATGACCAGTGATGGTGCGCATCTTTTTATGTGTTTGTTGGCCATTTGTAGATCATCTTTGGACAAATGTCTGTTGAAATCCTTGGCCCACTTTTAAATTGGGTTGTCTTTTTATTCTTTTTTTTTTTTCCTTTGAGACAGGGTTTCGCTGTCAGCCAGTCTGGAGTGCAGTGGCATGATCTCAGTTCACTGCAACATCTGCCTCCTGGGTTCAAACAATTCTCGTGCCTCAGCTTCCTAAGTAGCTGGGACAGCATGTGCACATGAGCCACCATGTCTGGCTAATTCTTGCGTTTTTAGAAGAGTTTGGGTTTTACCGTGTTGGCCAGGCTGGTCTTAAAACTCCTGACCTCAAGTGATCCTCCTGCCTTGGCCTCCCAAAGTGCTGGGATTACAGGCATGAGCCACCATGCCTGGCCTATTCTTGAGTTGAAGAGTTTGTTTGTTTGAGACAGTCACCCAGGCTGGAGTGCAGTAACATGATCTCCACTCACCGCAACCTCCGCTTCCTGGGTTCAAGCGATTTCCCTGCCTCAGCCTCCCCAGCAGAGAAGGGGTTTTGCCATGTTGCCCAAATGGGTCTCGAACTCGTAAGCTCAAGCCATCCACCCGCCTCAGCCTCCCAAAGTGCTGGGATTACAGACATGAGCCACCCTGCCCAGCCAAGTTGCAAGAGTTCTTTACACGTTGTAGATACAAGGCCTTTATAAGATACGATTTTCAAATATTTTCTTCCATCTGTGGGTTGTCTCTTCACTTTCTTTGATGATGGCCTTTGAAACATAAAAGTTTTAAATTTTGATGCAGTCTAATTTGTTTTTTTTTCTTCTGGTTGTTTTTGGTGTTTCTGGTGTCATATCTAAGAAACGATTCCCTAATCCAAAGTCATGAAGATTAATACCCATGTGTTCTTCTAAGTATTTTTGACTTTTAGCTCTGCTATTTAGAACTTTTATCTGTCTTCAGTTATTTTGTATATATGGTGTAAGGTAGGGGTCCATATTCATTTTTTTTTTTGCATGTGCATATCCATTTGTCCTAGCACCGTTTTTTGAAAAGAATATTTTCCCCCTCATTTAATTATCT
Organism: Colobus angolensis palliatus; assembly: GCF_000951035.1. Lineage (NCBI taxonomy): Eukaryota > Metazoa > Chordata > Mammalia > Primates > Cercopithecidae > Colobus > Colobus angolensis. The sequence continues at coordinate 4,284,137 of NW_012118043.1, forward strand.
TGGCTTTTTTGTTGAAATGGTCAATTGATTTTCAGCCATATTCTATTGATCTATATGCCTAACCTTATGCTAACAACACAGTATTTTGATTATTGTACCTTTGTTGTAAATTTTGAAATCAGAAAGTGTGAGTGCTCCAACTTTGCTTTTTTCCCCCCAAGATCATTTAGCTATTATGGGTCCCTTATATTTCCGTATTAATTTTAAAATCAGTTTGGATCTTGATAGGAATGACATTGAATTTGTAAATCAATTAGGGAGTATTGCTGTCTTAACCATATTAAGTCTTCTGATCCATGAACATGGAAGGTTTTTCCATTTATTTGAATTTTATTTTTTTCATCAATGTTTTGTGGTTTTTAGGGTCAAGTCTTATATTTAACTTTTTAAAATTGTATTCCTAAGTATTGTATTCCTTTTGGTTTTATTCTAAATGGAATCTTTCTTAATTTCATTTTTTGATTGTTCATTGCTAGTGTATAGATATACAATTGATATTTATATATTGATATTGTATCTTACAATCTGCTGAATTCAAGTATTAGTTCTAATAATTATTTTTGTGACTTCCTTAAGATTTTCTCTCCACAACAACATGTCATCTGCAGATATAGTTTTCCTTCTTCCTTTCTAATATCAATGCCTTTTATTTCTTTTTCTTGCCTACTTGCCCTAGCTAAATCAATGTCGAATAGACATGCTAGAAGTGGACATCCTTGTCTTGTTCCTGATCTTGGGGGTAGAGCAGTCAGTCTTTGACCTTTAAGTATGAAGTTAGCTGTGGGAAACAGATTGTTTGAAAGGACTTTTAAAGCTTATTTATTCACCTTCATTATTTAAAAGCTGTCTATCAGACATTATGGTAGAATACTGGTTAGTTGGGAATATGCAAAAGCAAATTCTCTGAAATAGGAAGTATATCATAACTAGTTAGAGGTTTATTGCAGTAACCCAGGAAAGGATGATGGTGTACTGGATAGTGTCACGGCAGTAGAGACAGAGATAAGTGAAGAGATTCCAAAGAGATTTAGGAGGTGTAATTGCATGTTAGAGGAAGATGGGGCAAGGATGATTCCTAGATTTTTGTCTGGGTGGATGATGATTTGGGGAATATGGAGAAATAGTTGGGAAAAGGTAATGAATTTTATTTTGGAGATACTGAGTTTGAGGTGCTTGGAACATATCCAACTGGGTATTTCCCATAGGTAATTGGATTTGATGTTTAGAGTGAAGAAAAAAAGATCTGGGCTAGGTCTCTATGGTAGCTATAGATGTTATATGGTTATTGAAGACATGGTAAGGGATAAAATTCCTCCATTCAACATATAGACATTTACCAGTTCACAGTATACACTTAGAGATGGCACATAGAACTCATCTTACTCTATTCTCCGAAACATCTCTGACTCTCCTCTATCTTGCCTTTTTTCCTGCCTTCCCTTCTCTTACCCTCCCCTCACACCAAAACAGAAATTTCACATAACTTAATGAAGAGGTAGTAATGTGTATTATAAGAGTATTACCGTTAGCTTCTTATCCTTCACTTAAATATTGATGTTAGCAAGATTTCTTCATGCAAAGGTAACATCGTACCACAATATTTCTTTCAATTTTAGTGTCTTAAAGACTTTTCTACACGATCCTCTTGTGGAGTGGAGTAAACCAGTGAAAGGGCATTCCAAAGCATCACTGAATGAAACTGGAGAAGTTGTCAACGAAAAGGTTAGTAGAAGGTATAGCTTGATATAGGCTGTAGTCCTCATCTCTACAAATGAACTTGATATGCAGCTATAGTTCTCATCTCTATGCATGAGAACTGCTTGGAAATACTGTTAGTGACTATTAATTACTCTGAAATCTAGTTCTCTAGTATCACAATGCCATAAGTTTTCTTTTTGTCACTAATGTTAACAGTATTCTTATTTGTATAATAAAACTGTTCATGGGACACTTGTTTAACCATAGACAATTCACAGTTATGAGATACAGTAGGAAAAACTTAAGTACAAATTGCCTGAACTTACAGAACAACAGGTCTGAGCTTTAATATCACACGAGTATGTCACAAGCTATGTTAACAAATGCAGCAATTCACTTCTTACTTAGTTGAAGCTGCAAAGTTTGCAGATAGTTTTGTTGTTGTTGTTGTTGTTGTTGAGACAAAGTCTTGCTCTGTCATCCAGGCTGGAGCACAGTGGCACGATCTTGGCTCACTGCAACCTCTGCCTCCCCTGTTCAAGCAGTTCTCCTGCCTTAGCCTCCCAAATAGCTGGGATTACAAGCATGCACCACCACAGCCAGCTAATTATTATATTTTTAGTAGAGATGGGTTTCACCATGTTGGCTAGGCTGGTCTTGAACCCCTGGTCTCAAGTGATCCACCCACCTCAGCATCCCAAAATGCAGGGATTATAGGCATAAGATGCTGTGCCTAGCTCAGATAGTTGTTTTTAATAAGTTAGAATAGATTGAGGATTATTTTTGCAGGGGAGGCCACTCTTACATCTTAAATAAGTCTTGGCCGGGCGCGGTGGCTCAAGCCTGCAATCCCAGCACTTTGGGAGGCCGAGACGGGCGGATCACGAGGTCAGGAGATCGAGACCATCCT